>NW_020699449.1:14133862-14167385 GCF_002925995.2 Terrapene triunguis | reverse complement strand
AGGCGGCGGGGGCCCGGGCCCGGTTCTCCCCCGGGCGGGGGCTGCAGAGCCGGGCGGGCGCTGGGCTCCCCCCACGTGTGGCCGGGCCCGTTCGCAGCAGGCGGTTCCGTGGCTGGGCTGGGCCCCGCCGGGGTGGCCAGGGGGGCTCTGCGGGGGCAGGGGGCTGCCCGCATGGGCAGCCTGGGGGCAGGGGTTGGGGGCCAGACTCGGGGCTTGATCCTGAGCGGTGCTGAGCAGCCTCGGCCCTGCTGGGAGGCCGGGCAGTGCCCAGCCCTCGGAGGGGTGGCAGCCTGGGCACCCAGAACTAGCCACTGCTTCTGGAAAGGCAGGTCCCAGGCCTGTGTCCCGGGAGCTGAGGAGTCCTTCACCAACGCCAGTGACGGGCGTACCGCCCCCCTGAAATGCGCTGGGGTCCTGTTCCCATTGCTGCCACCAGCAGCCAGGTGCAGGCAGAGAACGCCTTGGCAAATGGTCCTCACTGTGATGTTCTGTGTATTGCCATGGTGCCCAGCAGCGCCAGTCAGGGCCCCTGGTGCTGGGCGCTGTACAAACACTGAACAGAAAGACGCCTCTGCCCCCAGGTGCTGCCCGCCTGAGGATAAGAACCTTCAGCTGCTGCTCTAGAGAGAAGGATCCAACCGGGGAAATTAAGGTTTTGGGTACAAATGTAGTCGTTGATTTCATCACTTGTCGCTCTGCAAGTGAACCTGCAGCTGTAGTAAAAAGACAGAGACCCAGCCCTGAAGAGTTTACAGCCTATTTCAGACCTAGCGTGATTATCTAGCGTGCGCTCTGGTGTGTTCTGTGTCCCATAGGGCAAGGGGCAGGGGTTTAGAACGTGGTGCCAGCTATTTTACGGCAGTTCCGTTTCTGACCCTTTCCATGACACCCTCTGATGCTCGGAGGCGTTTATAGCTGGGTGGTAATTTCTTTTTTCTTGTAAATGACCCATCCGAGGCTGAGGCCTAGGGGACAGAGAGCTGGTTTTTATTTACGAGGAAAGAAACAAACTGCTGCGCTCTTGTGTTAGGCACTTCTGAAAATGTTGTCCTTTGAAGCCTCGGAGTCCCACTGACTTTCAATAGGATTTGGGCTCCTAAATCACTTAGACCCCCAGATCCACAGAGATCGACAAACACCTAAATCCCCTTGATTTGGGGATTTGCGGCACTTTTGAAAAATTTGCGCAGAACCCCTTTTTCCCTTCCTGTGACTTGAAAAGGCTTCGCCCTTTTTTTTTTTTTTTAATGCAGAAATATTTTGTAAGCCATTGATCTCAGATGCTGGTCGGGGCCTTTGATTCCAAGAAGCAAAAGTTAAAATAACCATAACGATGCTGTGCATAGAATATAGCCAGCTAAGGTCCCAATTCCAATTCTGTAAACACTTGTGTATGTCCTTAATTTTATGCACCTGGCTAATCCAGTTGACATCAGTGGAATTATTCATGTGCATAAAATTAAGGCCATGCCTACGTGTTGGTAGGATCAGGGCCTGTGTTTTGCAGCAGGGAAATCAATGGGGGTTTTGCCATTGACTTCAATGGGAGCAGAAGGAGGCCTGTTATGTGTCCTCCCTCCCTCTCTCCGGCTATGGGTTCCTTGAATTTTTTAACCTTAGTTTGACATTGTACGTTATCCTTGGATCAGCAGTTTTTTAGCCATCTCCGGCCTTCCAGTACTTCCCAGGCAAAACATTCAGAACCAAACGTGTGTTTCTATTAAAAGTTGTTTTCCTAACTACAGCTGACTTTCCCCCCCCCCGCACCCCCACACACCCCTTATTTTGTCTATGCAAAGCCAAAGGGGAGACCCGATCCCAAAACTGTTCACCCCCCCCTTTTCCCCCCCCCCCCCAGCTCTACTGTGGCTGCCACTGGATTACCCTTCTCCAGGCGCACAGGTTCTGACCGCTCAGCGTTGTTTCATGCATTGAATGTGCTAAAATGAGTTACGTTGTGTTTCGTGCCCGTGTTTGTTCTTTAAGAAAATAAGCAACTTTCACATATTGCAAAATATCAGTTACTGGCATTACTGCAATGACCCCCGCCTCCCCCCCAGTACACACACGCTAGTGCATGGGCAGTGAGCAGTTGTGTGGTGTCTTTGTTTAAATTGCCTGCAGCATTCCAAGCCTTCTGTAAAGTGGTAGGCCCCCAAATTGATTTGTAGTAATGTGTTCACAGAGCATTGTTGGGGCACCACGGGCTGCCTGAGAACAGTAAAAAATCACCCTCTTAAAATGCAAAGAGGACATCGACCAGCATCCAAAACAAGGCCTTCAGAAAGGAGTGGGCAATGAGGTCTGTGTGATTAAGGGGCTGGCTAGGGGTGCAGACTGCCCTGTGTGACCTCAGAAAAGTCGCTTAGTCTGTCCATGCCTCAGTTTCCCCATCTGTAAAATGGCAATGATAATACTTCCCTGCCTCGTGGGGGTGCTGTGGAAATAAATTCATTGTTGATTAGGAGGTGCTCAGATATTCCAGTGATGGGGGAGCCATATAAGAACCTGGAGAGGCCAAGTAGGAAAAGTTTCAGTTGCTATTTAAAAGTGTGGAAAGATGAACTGGGGTAAAGATTAAGGGAAAGCCGAAGACTCTCCACAGTAAGGGCTGCTGAGGCAGTCCTGCGGTGGGGGGATCCCTGAAAGACTGGTCATTTCTGAGCACAGATACCATCCAGGCTGAGGCTCAAGGGGAAGTTCTTGACCTGCCCTGACGTCTGTACCATTTGGAGCATTAGACAGCCCGTGTAAAGAACACCAGACCAGTATGCAGTGATCCCAGCTGATGCGGGCTTGAGGCAAGGTTTGAACAAGCTGAAAGTGATGCCAGAGCTCAGAAAGTGTTCCAAGCGAGCAGCGTGCGTGTGTTCTCAGGTCATTGCAAGACTAATGTTCTTTGCTCTACGCGTGAAGAGATCCTGCCACTATTCCTCCTTCCGCTGCTGCAGTTATTGAAAGAAGATGCCGGACCTTTCGTGTGCCAGTTCACAGGTGGCTTGCGTGTGCTACACAGGACATCACGTGGCTGTATTTTAGTAACTGTGTGCCACAGTCCTGGGCTGTGAAAGAGAAATCCACAAGGAAGGAAAGGAGGGAATCCTAACCTTCCTGCCTAAAATAAGAGCGCGTTTCTCACTCCATTTTGTTGACTTCCCTCGGCAAACACAGTACGAATACCTGGGGCAATACGCAGCGCTGGCTTGAAGGGGGCCTCTTTCTCGTGCTTTAATGTGATTTGTGACTTTCATGTATCCTTGTAGCTGCAGCATCCAGCAATGGGATTCAGACGAACCTATCCCGCGGTCAGAATTGCTGGCGGGTGTGGCTGGGAAGCATGGACTGCTCTGTCTCTTGTCTGAACGGATAGACAAAGAGGTCCTCGATGCAGCAGGTGGGTATGGGTGGCGGCTCTCTTGTGAATGCCTCTAGCTGATCTTTTGTCATCGAAAAAAGAGAGGACATACAGAATTGTATCCGTGCTGCCCGGATCTCGGTCCCGGTGTCTCGCCCTCACAGCCCCTGAGAAGCGGATTGGCTGACCCTTCCTTTGCTGCCATGCATTAATACGAATCCTCCATTTAAATTCCACCTCACGCTGTCCCTCCATCATGGCGGCACAGAGTTGTAAGGCGCGAAGAGATGTGTCTAGCTCCCTAGTGTCCACTGGCCAGAATTCACTGTCAGTCCCTTTTGGGGGTGTGGTTTTTTTTCCCTGCAAGAAGAAACTTCTTTGCCTAGTGTAGAGTTCCCCAGAAAATGACCACTAAAGAATGACTTGTTCCCATTCCAGTCAAAGAGAAGCAGCTAGGAATATAGATGCAGCATCTTTAAAGAGACTTTTTCTTAGCTAACGGGACACTCAACTTTCTTTGATGTTTTTGGCATTTAAAAAAAATCCTATTTCTGGCAAATCCTGATTTTGGTTTCAATTCTTTTAAAAGTTATAAGAGATTTTCTGCTTCCC
This sequence comes from Terrapene triunguis, assembly GCF_002925995.2. Classification (NCBI taxonomy): domain Eukaryota; kingdom Metazoa; phylum Chordata; order Testudines; family Emydidae; genus Terrapene; species Terrapene triunguis. Next base: position 14,163,418 of record NW_020699449.1, on the reverse strand, counting down.
TTCCCAGTTGATGTTTACAAGGTGCCTTGTAAAAAATCTGTTCTGGTCCAGCAGAAGTTACGAGCTTGATGCAGAAATGACTGGGTGACGTTCCCTGGCCTGTGTTAACAGGAGATCAGATCAGATGGTCATAATGGTCACTCTGGCCTAACTCTGTGAATCTCAGCGAAGGAGAAAACTGACCAGCTGTGAAGGGGAAACAGTGAAACTGACTATGCACAAAGCACAGTCAAATGTCCAGAGTCAGCTGCCTGAAAAAGTGGTATTTCGGTTTTGCTGACTTCCTTCAGTGTCAGCCCTGTTAGGTGTTTCTGGTCATTAGAGTAGATTCCAAAGATTCAGACAATTACAAGCCGGTAATTGTAAGACATTTTTATCCTTTCATTTTTCCATTGTTGTGTTTCGTTCGTTTTGAGGGTTCTGTCTTCATGTTTTGCAGGGTCTAACCTTAAAATAATCAGCACGCTGTCTGTGGGTGTTGACCATCTGGCTCTAGAAGAAATTAAAAAGCGGTATTGTTTGCTCCTTTGTGTGCTAACTCTTAACCATGGAAGGCATTTTCTTCCGCTATTTGCTGTGTCCCCTGCCTCTTGGGTGCAAGAAATGGAGAACTGTTAATTGAGAGAAACCAATTGGAACAGAGAATGGGTCGGCTTGGGGGTAAGGCATTGCACTGGGACTCGGGAAACGTTGATTCGGTTTCCAGTTCTACCACAGGCCCTAGATAGCTTTTAAAACGTGACCCTCAGTCTCTCTCTGGGCCTCAGTGCCCCGTCTGTACAATGGGGATAAGAGCACGGCCCGAGCTCCCAGCGGTGTTGTGAGGATCGATGATAGATTAATTATTATTTGCTTGGTGCTCCGATAATATGGTAATATAAGAACCTGTGTGGGGAAAAATGCCCCGCAGAATGAAGTGTAATACAAACAGGATTTCGTCCAAATGTAAACAAACGCGCAAACTAGCATTTCACGTGTTAACGCTTGAGGACCGAAATGCTGTGTTTGAATTGCAGTGGAATCCGTGTGGGATACACCCCGGACATCTTGACGGACGCCACGGCCGAGCTCTCGGTAGCTTTGCTCTTAGCTGCGTGTCGCAGGCTGCCGGAGTCAGCGGAGGCAGTGAAGAAGTGAGTATTGACAATTTAGGGCTGGCTTCTGAGCTGTGCGACGTCAGTGAGAGTCTGGAGTAACTCCATAGACTGTATGCTTGATCAATCCTGGACCCGAATACACCAAAGTAAAGGCAGTTCCTGCCTTGAGACGTTTACATGGATGCAGTTACAGTTACTCTGGATTTGCACTGGACTAGCTGAGATCAGCATCGTTCTATGAGCCCAGTGAGTTAAGTACAATTAACAAAGAGGCTGTTTTAAGTCCTAAATCTAAGGCATAACTCTGCGTGCTTGGGCAGTGATCCAGCTAGAGCATGTGTGGCAGTATAAAGGGGCCTTAAAGGAGGTGAAAATTGTTCATGGGGCCTCCCTGGCCAGAAGAGAGCAACTGGAAGGGCCCTGCACTGGCCCCACTCCCAGTGCGGGAAGGACGTTGGAGGTATGGCCAGAGTTCACTGCACAAAGGCTGTACCCAGGGGCTGTGGGGAGTGGAACAAAAGTTAGATCAGTCTTGAGGCTGCTCTAATTAACGCTAAAGGTGACTTACAGCAGGAACATTGTGGAGCCCGTCGCTTCATGTTAGCACCATTCATACCTGTTCATTTCTGTTTCTAGGGTGCTAAATCATTGCCACCGGTATGTGACACAGGGGTTGTGAAGTATTTGTGCCATTCGTCATTTGTTGGGTCCATATCCAGACTCCAGGCCAACCTGGAAAATGGAATCGGTCTAACATCTGTTTGTATTTCACTCCTTTTTGTAGTGGTGGTTGGACAACATGGAAGCCTCTGTGGATGTGTGGGTACGGGCTGTCTGATAGCACTGTAGGAATCATAGGGCTGGGAAGAATAGGTGAGTGAATTGTATTGTGTAGATGTATACTAGTATTTGTCTCCCAATAATGGGAGCACTGTTGACTGACATAGCTCTGTGTGTGTGTGTGTGTGTGTGTGTGTGTTTTCCAAAAGAAGACACTTCACTGCACATACCCCTCCCTCTGGGGAGGGGATGAGAGAACGGATACAGGCCAGCTGTCGTTACTTAATGCACTAGTGGAAGGCGCTCAGATACGCTGGTGATGAGCATGGTACAACTACCTGCATAGAATAGACTGTTGGATTAAAATAACAAACTCAGTGATCAGTAAGAAGATGTTTAGCTCGCCAGTGTGTACTCTCTGTAGCTTTAATATTTTACTCAGTTTTATCACGGCCAGAAACTTGCTTCTCTTTGCCTCTGTTTTTTGTGTGTGCATGTGAATTTGTGTCTAGCCCCCTTTCCTGCAGGGAACAACCCATGACTCAGGTGTTCTCCTTCTTGTTAGTTATAGAATCCGATGAATCCTGGATGTAACTTTCAGCCCCTATGTTCACTCAGGCTTTTGCTGAGCAGACATTTATGCTCTCACCCGTTAGGTGGGGAGTTCACAAGTTACTTCATTCTTTGGTTATGCTAACAATTTTGTGTTTAACTTTGCCCCGTGGTAGCGGTGCTGGACACATTCACAGAAACTGAAAAATAAATAAAGAGAACTGCGAAGGACAAAACATTCTGAGGACATTCAAACCGGTGGCTGATGGAACACTCCCCCATTCACCTGCTCTCCCAGGAGCCACAGGCTGACTAAGCAGGAATCTCTCTCTCCATCCTACTAATCAGCGTGCGATTGCAATCAGGCTTAGACCTTAAGCTGTAAAACATTCACATATTTCCACCTTATCGGACTCCTAAAGCAAACTGGACTTTCTCTTGCTTTGTTTCAGTTAAACAAATATCCCAAAGTCCATGGTACACGGGAGTGCTGGCTTGTCTATTAGCTTGTGGAGTTGGTCAATGGATTTTTTTTTTTCCTTCCTTCAATTTTCTCTCCAAAATGTCACTTCAGATTTAATGTCCCGTCATTCCCTTTGCTGCAGCCGCCTTACCAATCGAAAATTCATTCACTTCCCACGGAGTGAATGAGAGCATGTGGCCTCCAAAATGAATGGGAAACCTCAGGCTGGTGCAGTTAGAGTAATCTCTTAATGAAAGTGGCCGGTTTCATTGCAGTTGAGTGAACAGTGGATGCATCCTGCGGCCTTGTCGATAGATGCAGGAGTATTTTGGGCTGTCAGATTGCAGGGTTAGTGGTTTCCTTCCTGCAGTGCATGATCGCAGTGTGCAGAGACGTGACCTCTTCTTGTTTTTAGGACAGGCAGTGGCGCGCCGTTTAAAGCCATTTGGGGTCAAGAAATTTTTGTATACGGGAAGTCGCCCAAAACCAGAGAGCGCCGTGGAGTTTCAAGCCGACTTTGGTAAGAGACATAAATGAAGCTGGAAAGACAGCTCTGGAAACAAAGCTCTCTTTGTAAGTGCAGAATAACAAACAGTCCAAATGAGTTGATGCAGGGAAGATCTTGTCCTTGGATGTGGTGATTGGAAACTTGAAGGCTTCCTGAAGCGCAGTGTAGCAGTGCTGAATTATTAAGGCCCCACAAAGTGGCTGGTGTTTGAATGTAGAGCGCAAACACATTTAATATGTTGTTGATTGAAAGTGGTGACGATGCCATGAGTGAAATCTGGACCCCACTGACTTCAGTGGGGCCAAGATTTCATCCCAGACCTCTTAAATAACTGGCAACTCTCAAATGAGACTCTCTTCAGATATATTCACATTTATATCAAATATTTGTTTTCCTACCTATAATAAAGCACATGCTCTACTGTGCCTTTCTGCATGTTAAACTCACTAATAGACTTTGTCGTGCAAAGTCCTAAGCTGTTGCCCAGCTGTGACTTGCGTTTGAAAAATAAACGGTTCCAAAAAAATCAGTTTCTATTGGGGTCAATCTTTTGGTTTGTAAATCCAGTGAACCTATTCCTCTCCTCCCATCCTTGGGTGAAAGCTGAAAGAGTTGTCAAATCTGTCTTCAGGCCTTACAGAACTTCTAAATGTTTGTTTAAAATATTATGGTAATATTTTGCTAACTAATACGTACCACCCCTGAAATGCACAATGCAGCCACCTCTGGGGTGGAAGACTGACTTGCTAAGCATGGGTAAATTTCTTCTTTTGGTTAATGACACCTTGTCTATTTTTTTTTTTAAAGGTCCTTTAAAACATGGCACCTTGTTCATATGATGTTTTTGTTTGGGTTTGGCAACCCAGTCATGGGGTGAGGTTAGCAAGATCTTCCTGAAGCAGTAGTCCCTCACTGATGACTATTTAATGGACATTGGGTAGTTCCCAAACTAGTTAAAATACACGAGACCCACCCTTGCTTCCCCCTCCGGAAACTCATGACGTGTTTTTTGGATTTTTTTTCCCCCCCAGTCCCACTCACCAAGCTAGCAGAGGAGTCAGACTTTGTTGTTGTTACTTGTTCCTTAACTCCTGACACTAAAGGAATGTGCGACAAGGATTTCTTCAGCCGAATGAAGAAAACGTCTGTGTTGATCAACACAAGCAGGTGAAAATCTTCACTGTCATCTTAAACAAGACTAGATTGTGGGTGAAAAAGGAAAAGCAGGTGATATTCAGGTAACTGATATACGGGTGTTATGGATGTCAAGGGATTACGCTGAAATTGCCATGGGGGGGCAAGTATTGGCTTGGGGCACCAACTCTGAGTTTGTGCTTGCTAGCCTTGTAGCTTGGCCTGCTGCGACTATCTTTTAAATGGATACTAGATATTAATGTACACAAGAAAGTAACTTTTCTCCCCCTTAGGGTGGAGTTCAGCGAATATCATGGGATTATTGCCGCTCTAAAAGCTGCAAAGTGGGCGCCATCTTGGAGTCTCTCCTTAATGGGAGGAAGTGGCTGTGGCTGTACTCCCGGGTGGAAAAGCTTTGTTTGTGGTTGGTGGTGATACTCAAATGGCCTTTTCCCCAGCGGGCTGTCGCCATGGAAGATAGGAGCTGCATGGGGATTGGTCAGATGCTACGGTGCCATCTACACGGATGTTACAGCTGAGGGTTAAAACTGTGCTTAAACACAGTTCAAATTGTGGGTGCCCAAATGGGATTCGAATGCAATGGGTCAACTACGGCAGTGGTTCTCAACCTTTTGTACTGGTGACCCCTTTCACAAAGCAAACCTCTGAGTGCGACCCCCCCCCCCTCCCCTTATAAATTAAAAACACTTTTTTTATATATATTTAACACCATTATAAATGCTGGAGGCAAAGTGGAGTTTGGGGTGGAGGCTGACCGCTTGAAACCCCCCCATATAATAACCTCGCGACCCCCTGAGGGGTCCCGACCCCCTGTTTGAGAACCCCTGGACTACAGCCAGGTTTGTACCTGGGTACAGTGACTTACGATAACCCGTTGCAGAGCATCGAGAGAGCAGTTAAGCAGAACCTGATTGTTCGTGGTGTGGAACAACGGGCACAAAGTGACATACAGAGCTGATTATTCCTGCCTAAGGCCGATGGGGCAAACGCTCAGGCAGGTGAGTCGTTCCACTGAAGCCGGTGGGACGACTCGAGTGTGTAAAGTTAAGCACGCGGCAGTGTTTGTATTCCATGCTTGTCTGGCTTACTAGTAACAATACCTAGCTCTTGTATAGCTTAAACTGTATTTCTTAGGGGAGCGGTGGTGAACCAGGAAGACCTGTACCAGGCTTTGGTTAGTGGCCAGATTGCAGCTGCTGGTCTGGATGTCACAACCCCAGAGCCGCTGCCTACAGACCACCCTCTCCTTTCCCTGAAGAATTGTGGTAAGCCACCATCTTTGCAAACAGCAGCTGTTTGCACCTTCTCTTACAGTCCACTTCCTGCACTTCTGATGGGGAGGCAGTGGCTTCTAGTGGCTAGAGAAGGGGCTCATGTAGTTCTTGCTATTCTGTTTGCCACACTGACCTGACAAGGAATTTCAATCCTGGTGAGCTTGGCATGGTTCGTGTCTAGCAAGGGTTTAATATGCGGGGCAAATTAGTCACAGGCAAGGGAAAGTCAAACCATGTGTGCTTCAGTAAGCTGCTCTTAGCACTGGGCCATAGCAAGGCAGTGTGACATGAGGGGCATTGAGGAGGGAAAACCTTGTCAGCTGCGTGTGTTAATTAAATTCAGGGCAAATTTTATTTCATTCAAATGTATTTGCTCATTTGCAAACATGTCCCTGACTGATCACCGTATTCCATCAGCTGAGAATTTAGACCCCATTTCAGCAAGGGACTTAAGCATGTTGCCTAGTTTGAGCACATGAGTAGTCTCCTTAACGTCAATGGATTGGGACCTTACTGCTCAGATACCGAGGTGATGAACATGTTAGAAGTAGAGCTGTCAAGCCAATAAAAAAAATTAATCGCGATTAATCGTGTGATTAAAGTGATAATAGAATACCATTTATTTAAATATTTTTGGATGTTTTCTACATTTTCAAGTATATTGATTTCAGTTACAACACGGACTAGAAAGTGTACCGTGCTCACTTTATATTTATTTTTGATTATAAATATTTGCACTGTAAAAAACAAAAGAAATAGTATTTTTTAATTCACCTAAAACAAGCAGGGGACCTGAGTTAGTGAACCAGGAAGACCCTTCCAGTCCTATGTTCTTGTCAAACAGTGAGATGTTAGATTGGGTTTGTTTAGTCTGGAGAAGAGAAGACAGAGGGGACATGACATAGTTTTCAAGTACATAAAAGGTTGTTATAAGGAGGAGGGACAAAAATTGTTCTTCTGAACCTCTGAGGATAGGAGAAGAAGCAATGGGCTTAAATTGCAGCAAGGGAGGTTTAGGTTGGACATTAGGAAAAACTTCCTAACTGTCAGGGTGGTTAAGCACTGGAATAAATTGCCCAGGGAGGTGGTGGAATCTCCATCATGGGGTTTTTTTTAAGAGCAGGTTAGACAAACACCTGTCAGGGATGGTCTAGATAATACTTAGTCCTGTCTTGAGTGCAGGGGACTGGACTAGATAACCCGTCGAGATCCCTTCCACTCCTATGATTCTATGTTAGGAACAAGAGGTCCTGACTTTACACTTTCTAATATTTAGTTTTAAAGAGGTAGCTTTTATACTACATAAAGGGTACAAGATCACAAATGCTTTCCATCTCCCCTTTAAAAGCATTAAGCTTTAAAATGTATTCTTAATTTCATTGACAGAGCTGCTCAAATACCAAACCCATCTCTGAAATATGTCTTCTCTCCCCCGTATAGTGATTTTGCCTCACATTGGAAGCGCTACCTACGCCACGAGAAGCGCCATGTCTGTGCTGGCTGCTAACAACCTTCTGGCCGGCTTGAAAGGGGAAAGCATGCCAAATGAACTCCAGCTGTGAAGAGAAGAGAATCCCAAGAACATCGCTGGCTAGACCAGGTCATACCTTAAAAATGACCATTTTCTCTTAGCCCAGAGAAGCAGAACAGATCCTGACTCATTCCTGCTGTAAAGTTGGTGTATGTGTGTCTGTCGTTCTGCAAGTAGAACTTATTAAACCAAGCTTGAGTAACACACAGTTGTGTGGTGGTTATGTGGAAGCGGGATGTATATTGTGCTATTTCTAAGAGAAAAACTGAATGCTAGTGAGACTCTGGAGAGCACATAACTGTATGTGGATGGAAACTCAAGAGATCAAAGAAAATCACTCCCTTTCCTGGAACAATTGGGCCCATTTTCACAAGAAGGCAACAATCATAATCAGATGGGTGGCTTTATTCTTTATGGCTCTGATAAAGCAAAAGGCTTAATCGTACTTAACGTCAGATGTGCCCCAATGGCCGGCACATTGTGTCCCCCCCCATGTCTGATCTACAGAGGATATGGGTCTGTTATCGCTCTCAACTTGAGAGCAAAGCTCTGTAGCTCAAGTTGTAGAAACTCATGATTTTAGCGGTGAGGGTCTCCAGGTTGTCAGCCCAGATGGCAGGTGTCACATCAGCATATGTCAAACGGCTCCACAGGGGGGCTACTCAGACATTCGAATCTCTGGATTAACCAACAGGTGGCTGAACACAGAGAAATGCAGAATTTCCAATACGAACATTTCCTACTATGCAGCAACTATTAATTCTGCCTTAACCCATGTGGGCAGAATAGTTGTGAGAGGAAAATTAGTCTCCCAGGAATGACTTTCTGCGCATGGGATGGGCTGGGATTTGCAGGTTTTTGGTAAGGTACGATTTTTCTTATTCTGCCGAGAGAAGGTGTGCACATCCCTTCGAGTGGGATGTCAAATGGAGGCATGTAGTCAGGGCGGGTATTGAGTAATTAAACTCTGAGCCTCTGAATTGCCTTGGGGAGTGTTGCAAAAAGTGGAAAGGCAGGTCCTGATCGCTGGCTCTGGTTCAGAGATCCCTTCTAGAGAAGAAACTGGAACTAGGTCTCATGATGGGTGACCCAGGCAGGGCTCTGACTATTGAGTCAAAGGACTGGGTGAAGATTCCATTCCCCCAGCTCTATCTTCCGTCTGCCCAGCCAATCTGCCTGGCTGCTCAACTCCCCTTTAATGTAGAGAGCTTAAAGGGACAGAAGGTTGTTTTCTGCCCATGAATGTAGGAGGTTGGATTCCTGTAGGATGGCTGTGGATCTGGTGCATCCGTGTTTGCTGACAGAAGCTACTGCTGCTATGGTGACATCACTATTTAAAGGTATTCCTGATTGACTGAGGCCATTTGATTCAGTGTTGAAGCTCCTTGTCCATTCATGATCCTTAGATGGATTTGTTCCCTGAATGGGCTCCCCATGCTTTGAGACCGGCGTTGGTTGTCACCACCGTTCTCTCCGGCTCTGCCATCCTGTGGTCTGCTGCGTAGCTGATTTGCAGCCACCAGGATAGAGATTTCAATACTGCTTTGGGCAATGAGATTAAGATAGATAGAGTTGATGGGTCCTCTGGATCCAGAGAAATCAGGAACTAGAGAATATAGGTGGAATCTTGCCCATTGCAGGACACCATCATATCAAGAGATGATATCAGAACCCTTGTAATAAAGTTGAGTGATTGCTGGGGGATAGTATCTATCATCCTGCATATCCTGTCTGTTAGAAAAACTTGGTGTAGCTCAGTATCTCTCATGACTTCCAAGCTAAACTTGGGCTGAACTGGATTCATTTGGCTGTCTGTATGGTGGATAACGAAGCCATGATGCTCTAGAACTTGTGCTCATTCCAAGGAGCGGGACCTGATCAGAAGACCATCCAGGAAGTGATATGCATGCACCCTCCTCTCTGAGAGGTTGGGATAACTACCACCTGGGTAAATAGCCTGGGGGTGGTTGCAAGGTAATCTATAGCCATCTTCATGCAGCTGTGTTTCATCTAGTTGGGGGAAGTTTGGGAGATCAGGAACCTAGGTTTGGGACTCGCCTTTGACTCTTAATGCATAACCCAGGCAGACTCCATCCAGGACTCGTTTGTCTGACATGGTGTGGATACAGCCAGCTGCAGATTTTTGTCGCCTGCTCCCATTCTGAGTGAACATGTCATGGGGTCAGCCCCAGGTCATGTTTGATTAAAAATTGGGGTTTTCCAGAGGATCACAACTGCCCCTTGTGCCCTTGGACCTATTCCATCTGCCAAGGGCTGGTTGGGTGTCCCTCCACAGATACTTAGAGTAGGTACAAAAGGAGTAATGTGATCTGTAATAAATAAGGCCTACATTCTCTTTTTGAGGACCTGGATGTCAAGAAAGTCATCTTTGATTTTATTTAGAGGATCCTGCTGTGGATTTGTCAACAAGCTCACTGAAGAGCCTTGGTCAGCGTCTGTCTGCCATGAGCATCAGCCTTTTCCATGACCTTAGCCATAAGTGATGACGAGGCAGGGTCACATCCCATTGCCCTCACAGTGAATCCGAGGCTGTCACAGAAGGTGCCTGCTACAGAGGCTGCTGCTACGCAAGCTCTCTCAGAATGGCTCCCACACAGAAATATTTTCTGATTTTTGAAAGGGAATCAGTCCATGCCAAGATGGCTTAAGTAGAAGAGGCGGAGGCTGTGGATACTCAGAGGGTGGAGGAGGAATTCTGAAGCTTCCTCCATAAGCAATCGGTCTTCCTCTCTGTCTGGTCCTTGGGGAAGAAATCACCCTTAACTGGGATCATCCTGTCTTTTACAAGGGATGAAAGGGCTGCATCCACATTTGGTAGAGTAACTAGGTCTGGATTGGATCTATGAACGTGATACTGCATCTTGGCCAGCCTCTGAGCTCTTGCTGGGTTTTGCATTCAGCCCTAATTACATCTTCCAATGTTGCATGGAGAGGAGATAGGTTTGAGTGGTTTCACTCCCTTTCTGTCTAGATCTATTCTGGGTAAGTTCTTATCTTTTGATGCCTCCTCCTTTTGAGGTTCTTCCAGTGGGGGTTCAGTGCCTGACACTACTTGCCAGGATAGAAACAAAACTCCTCTTGAAACAACTTGCTTTGAGGTTCCTCCTCTGGGGGCTTTAGCTCAGATTCAGAAAATTGTCCTTCCCAGGAATGAGAAGCTACAGGGTCCTGTCTTGAGCTCTTTGTCTTCCTGCTCTTTTTACAACCTTTTGTGCCAGGGGCTTTCTCTCCCACTGAAAATGGAAGAGGACGTGAGATAGTCCCTCCATCTCTTGCTCCTGTGTTTGCTAGGCAACAATCTATCGGAAAGGGTTTGGAACCTCAAACAGTAAGCTATAAGCACACTTAAAATTGCCACATATCAAGGAACCAGTGGTGTGGGATAAGTAGAGCCATGGAGTAGAGTATTAACTCTAAGTGAATCTGATAGTTTTATGCTCTGCTAGCCTCAGCTCCTGGTTGAAACATACTCAGCAGTTGGCAAATCTGACTGGCTTAATTAGATCATAGGTATCTGGTCACCCCAGGGGCAGCTGATCAAATAAGAAGTGGGAGTTAAACTGCTATTGCCATTAAATGTCCAAAGATTTCTTGGTGTTTTAAACCCCCATCACCTGCACCATAACGCTGGTGCGGAGTGCACAGAGGCACCATTGGCTTGTTTTTGTTGCCCTTAAGCCGAGTTTGCATTATAAGCAATTGACACTGGCAGCTGGATCTAAATGTAAGACTTTCTCTTGGTATCACTGTAGAGAAGCTACAGGCAGATAAACCAAGTGATGAACAGTGGTGTTATGTATGTTTAATCCCATTTGACAGAGAACTCAACCAATGTGTTCTAACTTGTCAAACTTTTCCAGTAACCAACCTAGCATCAATCTTTCCAAGACCTTTTTCCATGACAGAGGAGAGCAAGTTTAAAAAACTATTTAAGTAACATCAGATCCTTAAGAAAGCAAATTTGCTTGCAAAATTTGTTTTACAGAGGTGTAAAACTCACATACAGCTTTCACCAAGGGACTTTTTAAATTGGTGGGATATACTGTACCCCATGTGACACCCTGCAGCCCATGTTCACCACTTTTGTATGGGCATAATATATTTTGTTTGAAGTATCATTTGAAAACTCAATCTACAGACCAACATTGTCTTGGTAATCTATCAACATTGTACAGGGAGCTGAGATTTTACTAGGTGATTGTTACTGAAATATGCTGTCATTCTGGCTAATGCCCTCAGACCATTTTTTCAAAGACACTAGCTAGGTGCTAAAAGGCCATTAGCTGCTTAATCGGAGATTCACCAGCAGGAGAGTTATAAACAAATTATTTACAATTCCCCAGAACAGCTTGCAGAACACATATGCAATTGAACCCCATGACCCAGCAAAGACTTTTCCAGTATAAAGGGTTAGAGTATAAGAAGGGGGAGGGAGGGAGCCTCTGGCCACCTTACCTATGACATCACTAAATATCTGAAGAACACTGAACTAAGGGGAGTGGTTCCAGGTTGGAAAAAGCAGCAGCCTGTGACATATATTGCATCTAAGGGCGAGACAACTGATTTTGCTTTTAGAGTTAGCCTAGGTAAAGTCTAGAAATTAAAGGGTGGTTTTCTCTCTCTTTTGGAACTAAATCTGACTTATGCCTTAGCACCTGTAAATCACTTAAAATCTATCTTTCTCTAGTTAAATGGGGTTTACTGTTTTATCTAAACCAGTGTGTTTGGGAAACCCGCACTTGAGACAAGGGTGGTGTATATTCATTATCCACTGTTGGAATGACAAACTAATGATGAGTTAGTACATTCCACTGGGCCACTGAACAGTACAGGGCACTTTTTTTGAGGGGAGGGTGGGAAGAGAGACAAGGCTGGGATTGCAGGATATGCTGGTGTCACCTTCTATCTGTTCATCGATGGCTGGGCATATAGCACTTGTGTTCAACTAGGAATGACTTTACCTGCTGGGGGCTGTGGGTGAACAGAGCCTGGAAAGGTTGCGATGCTGACAGTATGGCAGTGTAAAAGGGGATCCAGGCTGGAGAGCTAAGGGGACATAACAGACCTGTAATTCAGGCTGCAGCCTGAGGAATGTCACAACTGATTCAGAATCCTTTTCTTCCACTATAGGCTCCTCACCAGATCCTTCCAGCTATTTACTTCCATATAGCATTCTGCCTAAGAGAGGGAGAGCTGGCCACAAGGGGTATTGTTTTTCAAGACAAATAAGGTCTTGTTCATAATGTTACAGGATTGTATTTGTTGATTATTTAAATCTAAATAATCAAGAGACACCTATGCAAGGAGCTCAGTACCCTAGCATAGCATTAGCAATACAATCAAAATAATTCAATAGGAACTCAGGCAGCCTCCTTTGACATTTCATTTTCTAGGAATCATACCTTCAACTTTCTCCAAAAATACCCAAATAGATATGTTTTGCAGCATAGCTGGATGGTCACCAAATCTGGACAGTTCAGAGTCCTCAAGCCCACACACCGAATGCCCTGCTAGCCACCCTCTCTGCTTTATTACAAGAGCGTTCAAGCTCAGGCATTCCTGGAAACGGCAGCTGTGGCAGTATGGTTCAGGGAGAGACGAGCCCTCAGGTAAGCCAGTCCCAGGTTATTTAGGGCTTTGTAGGTCATAACCAACTCCTTCAACTCCACCAAGACCAACACACGCACCTGTAGACCCACTGCAACCTATCAGTGTTCCAGTCAGGATTAAGTAAATAAGGAAATCAAATCAGACACATCAGCACAAAAATGTAGTGTTTATTTTCAGATGTATCTCATAACACTCTAAACATACTGAGCTTCATGTGAGATCGCACTATAGTGCTCGGCTATTAAGTCTGAACAGAAGTGGAGTGAGGCTAGTTTTGTAATTAGAGTCAGGTTTGGAGATTAGATATTGCTCATTTTACAAGATGGGTCAGTTTAGTAGTGAGTATTTATTCTGAGATATTGCTTCACATAGGAAGACCAAGAAAGCAACAGCAGTCAGACATGGGTTACTGAAGCTGTAATATGTCCTTCTAGAAACACTGTAATTTGATATACTGAAAATTAAGTGTGTTACATCTAAAAGATTCCCAATGTTTATTTTATTTCTTTTCTTTGTTGTTTCTGGAGAGCAGCCCTCCCTTACCACCTATCACATAACCACAAACATTTTATTATAAAAACGGATCCAGAAGTACAATTAAATATAGGTTTCATTTACATGTTCATATTCATTCTTAAAATTAAGTGCATTGATTGCCCCACCCCCATCTCTGCTTTCTTCCTGTGAGCGGGAGGGTTTTAGACACAGATGCTAGATAAAGAAAACAGCTGGAAAATAGAAAAAAATAGGTTTTGGAACAAAACTGGAAAAAGGCAAGCTATTAAAAAGTTAGGCAAGATATTAGCAATAAGGCAACACAACATAAAATTAAATTAGAAAACACTGCATTGTAGTGATGATCTAGTTTTAATGGAGATGCAGTGAGACTGACGTAGTTCAATGCTGTTAGTCCCTTGACATCAACATGATTACCACATAAAATGCAGCATTTTCTAATGCTATTCATGAACTTGGCACATGTCCTTGGTGCCTTAAAAAAACAAAAGCCAGAAGTGTAACTATTAAAAACCAGTCATGGGACTGTGAGGTTTTAAAAAAATTGAATCATGTCATAACAGTTACAAGTTCCTGCTTACCCTAGCAGCTTAAATTGCAAATCAAATATTAACAGCCCTTAGGCAGTTTTCTCACCACAAAGCAGGAGAGAAGAGTACATTTTATTTCTCTCTCAGCCAGATATTGTTTCATACATAGCCCTGTGTTTCTGTGGTACTGACCATGATTGTTTAGTTCCAATGTTTCAACTGTCTCAGTTACTCAAGACTAAACTAGCTACAGAACTGAGGAATAGGGATTTAATTTTCAGCTTCCATTCAAATAAATCCAAGATTTTTCAGGAGGCCAACATCCCTATTAAAAAATAGCAAAGGTTTAATCAAAGTCAGACAGTAACACCACACAGAATGAGTTTGCTACATAACAGATTAAAGATGAGGAAGTTGGGAAGTTTGCAAATGCTTTTTTTAATATTAAAAATAGCCCCCACTGCTGCAGATTAGCTATATTAGATGCTCATGATCTGTCTCCTTTGGATATGACAGATGTGCTGAAGCACTAACTGAGATTCTGCATAAACAGGAGTAACATTGGTCAGTAGAAGTGGTCCAAAATGTTAATAGAAACCCAGTTTGTTGAACTCCAGGAGTTAGTTCATGTGCATCTTTATAAAAAAAAAAAAAAAAAAAACCCACACCACAACTGTAAAGAGTATTAGTTACAATGGTATCAAAGAAGAGGAAATTAAAATAAGATCTGTGAGATTCAAGGGAAACAGAGATTACTGAACTTGTTTTACAAGGTGTACAGTGCTATTTTTTAAATTAAATTTGTGTTGGATTTTTACTTGTGGGAAAGTACATTTATGATACTTCTCTAAATTGAAGAATTAGAGTCAACCGCTACATTTAAACAGAGGGGCATATGAATATGGCAAGATAGGCTCTCATTCCTGACTGTTCCTCAGATCAAAGTAATCCATGGTTGGGAGGACAATAAGTATATGGAGAAGGAAATTAAAAAGCCTGAAGATAAGAGCATCAGAAAAGGATAGTCTGCTTACACAATAACTTGGATCAGATTGACTGTCAGCATCTGGAAAGGGTCAGAGACTCTCTTACACGATAAAAGAAGCCACCACAAATCATATCTCCCATTTAAAATAAAGTAGACAATAACAAGCTCTTTTCAGACATCTATGTATATGGAATTTTAACATATGAAATACAAGTTGGTTAAAATACTGCTAAGAATAGCACATACAGAAACAGTACGTCACTTATCACTCATTACAAGTTTTTACAGGAAAAAAAATGGTGAAACACCTAAGAGATCTTGCTGTATTCAAACTATATATACATCTAACAGTCCAAACGCTACTGGTCTTGGACTCAAGGTAAGCACCTTCATTACAGTGTCCATTACAGGAAAACAGCCAAAAATACATTCAGAACCCCTACAACTATTTTCATAATTAACATGTTAAAGCATTTTGTGGTAGACAGGTGTATCCAAGATTGTTTTTCTTTAAGGATATGCAATCTGCATTAGTAACAGTAAAGAGCTCTTTGCATTTTTGTTCATACACATAATGTATCAACTTAGTTTACAGGTTATTTATTTAAACACTTTCACAATTTTACAAAATTCCTAAAAAAGAATTTGCACTTCAGTTTCTCATCTTTGAAACGTGCTACTTTAACATAATTAGGAGCTGGCTACATTTTCACCCAACCCCCTCCTATTTCTTCCCTCCCACCTCCCCCCCCAGCACAGGAACTACTTGGTTTTAGGGATTGCATCCCCATGAGCCCAAGACCTGCATTTACACAATAATAATAATACTTAATACTTCTATAGTGCCTCCTTCAGAGCATCTCAAAGCGCTTCCAAACAGTTGTTTAAGCCTCACAACACCCCTGTGAGGTAGGTATGGTATTATCCCCATTTTACAGGACCAAGACATTTTGGGGGGGGAGAGGGAGAGGTTTAGGGGGGGACACGATCACACTTAAGTGTTTACTACAAGGGCAGCTTCTTAACCTGCAGTCTTGAACAAAATAGTGTTAATATTCCAGACATAGTTCAGTTCGTGTTCTTACAATTTGTATTGGCATTATTTGTATGGGCTTGGGGGGGAAAGATTAAAGCAAAGTGCTGGGTAGGTTGCTGCTCTGCCACCGCAGGCAGGTAGTTTTGGAATGTTTATACAAATGGCTGGACTGGCTGAACCGTTTGCCACACTTTAAACAGGCATAAGGCTTTTCTCCTGTGTGCACACGGATGTGCTTCTTACAGTCTGTTAAGGTCAAGAAAGTCTTGCAGCAGATTTTACAGGCATATTTGCGAGCACCTTCTACAACCAAGACATTGTGCTCAGATAAGGCCTTCTTACATTTTGAAAGAACATCAGCAGATGCCCTGGTCAACTGTGGTGGACCAGGCTGGGAAGGATGCCCATTTTCGAAAGAGGAACTGGTCCCATTCATTATTAACTGGGAATTAGATGTACTATCTTGCATTTGGGAGCTCCTAACAGAGGTCACAACAGGCATTTTGGGGGCTATGCGACGGTAGCCGGGAAAGTTACTAGCTCCACCTCTTGGAGAGCCCATCATTGCCCTTGATAAAGAGTGTAGTCCCAAGCCAGACCTTGGAAAGTCCATCCCAAACTGTTCTGCTGCCCGGTATCCAGAAGTCTGTACACATGGAAGACCCATTACATCCTGCATAGGTCTAACAAAGTGAGAGTCTGCAGGTTCATTGAATGGATTCTCCACATGAGAGACAGTAGCAGAGGAATGGCCATTAGTAGGCCCAGACTCTGGACTCATTAAATAAGAGGCATCTCCATCCATTCTGCAGTCACTGGTTGTATTTGGAATGTTGTCATCATTTTGATTAGCACCAAAATTGCCACCTCGGCTCTTATTTAGAAAATTTGAGATACTGAAAGTAGACTTGTGTTCCAGGTTATTCGACACCTCCAAAATATGGATGTCACCAACCCTATCAGTACTAGACTGGGGGTCAGAAAAGCTACGATCGCTACTTTCCGGACTCAGTTCTATCTTTTCTGCACTGACTCCTCCTCCTTCCACTTCAACAGACTCACTGCCTTCTGCTTGGGAAGTGACATCACTCACTTCATCTTGAGGCTCTGGGGAACTCAAGGGCTCGGATTTAACCACCACCCTCATATGTTCTTTTTCATTTAGACTGATCTCTGGATTTTCACACTGAAAGTTGTTTTTCTCAGAAGTCGCTTCTTGGTCAAAGCTAGTTTCCACTTGTGTTGCTTGAGATGCCATGGACATTTGCGAAATGTTTCCTCCACTGTTGTCAGACTGACTGGGCACTTGGGCATCTTCTTGGGGACCAAAAGACTGATCAAACATAATGGTGTTATCCTCTTGATTATCAGTCACAACATCAGCTTTAGAATTGTCCACAATCTTCAGTGAATCTGGTGAAAAAAATTCTTCCCGTGAATGAACTACCGACTGCCCGCTCTCTGGGACAACATCTGAAATGATGGACTCGTCGATGGTAGGCCTGATTCGCTGCCTGGCCCGGTCTTCAGAAGACTGTTTCCGTTTGTGGAGACGCCGAATCGGAAAAGTAGTGCGTTGTTCTAGGTTACTTCTCATTGATGAGCTCATAGTATTTTGTTGTTCCTCTGCGCTCTGGGTGGAATTTAATGCAGAGCTCACTATACTCAGTCCAAGCTGCTGAAGCATGAAAGATCTTTGCATGCGTGCATTTTGTTCTTGAACTCTATCGCTAGGTGGCGACATTGGCAGCGTCCTTGTAGTAAGGTAGTGTTTACATGCTTTAACAACAGAGTTCAAATGTAAGTGAGAAGCTGCCAGCAAGACATCCATAACATTGCTCTCTCCAAGCATGAGTGTGGAGGTGTACATCATGTCAATCAGAGCAGCAAAGGCCTCAGCTGTTACTACCTCACTGTCCAGCTGGATCATGTTCATGGTCTGGTCTCCCTCTGCCACAGTAAAGAGAGCTCGAAAATGTGTGCTGCATGCTGCCAAAACAGAGCGATGGGCTTTGAAATGCCTGTTCCCCACCACAATGACACAGTCACAAAGTTGACCATGAAGACGCTGGTAGTTTAGCTGTTGAAAGATTTGCTCAAAATGTCCTGGAAAATCCATGATCCTACAAAATAAAATTAAAAAAAAAAAGAGGAAAATGTAAGACAAAAATGGCTGATGTTCTATTTTTATCACAATGAACCAGGGTTTAAAATTCGAATGCAGGTGGCTCAGAGGCAAACTATCAATAACTGATCTTTTACTTACCACCACCATATTACTATAATACTTATGCTGGCAACTTTGTGAAGGAGCATAGAAAAACCTGCAGCTTCTGCTAGATTCATTCTTTTTTCAGGATTTTCTCTAATGTACTTCCCAGCTAAGTATCAAACATACTATAGGCTGAGCTGATAACACAACCTATAGTTAAAGGTGTCGAATATCTTCCACTATAAAGACCCTACTTTCAGTTGCTTATAACTTCAAACTTTAACCCTTCAGGCTGAAATTCCCATGCCTGATCTCTCCCTTAGCAAATACTTTCCAGCAAAATTTAGTCTAAAACAGTTCAGCAGTTTGAGAATGAGATTAGGAGAAAAGATGTTGTTTCCTCGTACTAAAAAAAACAAAAACAAATGATTGCAACCATTTCCCTGAAAAGCTCTAGCACCTCCATACTTTGAAGAAAGGCCTTGGCTACACTGGCGCTGTACAGCGCTGCAACTTGCCGCTCTCAGGGGTTTGAAAACCCCCCCCCCCCCCCCCCGAGCGCAGCTCTGTAAAGCGCCAGTGCAATCAGCGCCTGCAGCGCTGCACGCTCCCTCACAGTGCTGCAAGCTACTCCCCTCGGAGAGGTGGAGTACTTACAGCGCTGCGAGAGAGCTCTCGCAGCGCTGGCGGCGCGACTACACTCGCACTTCACAGCGCTGCCGCGGCAGCGCTGTGAATCCCCAAGTGTAGCCAAGGCCAAAGGGTGTGAAGTTTGACCGGGGGTGGGAGGGCGAGGAGGTTAGAGATGTGCTTTTTGCAGTCCCAGTAAAAATTCACCCAAGCATGGCCATGCTCTACAAAATCTCCGTCAGCACATGGTCAATACAGACTTGTTCCGAGAATTTAACTGCCACACTCTTAAGATTTCATCTTCACTGAGCATGCTCCAGCCGGGTCTTTCCTTGAAATTGCTCCTCCCAGCAGCCAAGAGAACTGAGAGCAGGAAGCCTGTCTTGCCTGTGTTCTCAATGGCCCCTATGCTGGCACCCAGGCAGCATGAAGGAAGAAGTTGCCTACCAAAAATGCAGAGGGGTGAGGAATAAGGAGGGGTGTTGCACAAATCAGAAGGCAGAAAGGTGGCAGGGGTGTGTGGTGGGGGCAAGAGCCAAGTGGATTGGATAGAAGAGAGGGAGGGGTAGAGAGGAGAAGGGGGGATAGACAGAAGGATCTATAACCACTAGATAACACTCCCCTACAAAAACCTGGATTTAACCCAGGAGTTTTCAGTCTCTGCATTCCTCTGCTATCAGCAAAGATAACAGCATACTACCACTACCGGTTACCCCATTAGCTCAAGTGGTAGAGGACTGTGCTGTGGATATAAAGGTCCAAACCCTATTACTGACCTAATTTGAGGGTCAGTGTATGTGTGTATTTAATTTGTATCATGTGGAACCAAATTTAAAAAAAATTGGAAGTCACATAAGATCCACCTTAGAAAAATGTAAAGGTTGCAGTCAAGCACTCAAAAAATTAGGAAATGCTCAAATCAAGGTTGCACAATTCAGCTCCTTTGTTTATGCATTATGAGAGTTTTTAATTACATGATCGCACACTACACTTTTACCACAGGACCCCATCTCATTCAGTGCACAGATTGGACGGACGGTGCTCTGGGAACGAATCAGGGTTGCATAGTGAATTAGGCTGTTGCCTGTAGGGCACATGCTTCATTTGTTGCAGAAGTTGGAAGGTGCTCAGTGAATGTGGCAGGGGACTGTAGGAAGAGAAAGGATATTCTAATGGTTAAGGATGCTAAAAGCCACTCTAGAGAACTGAATTCTATCCCTGCCTCTGCCACAGAGTTCCTGTGTGATGCTGGACAAGTCATGTAAGTCAAAATAGTCACAGCTGTCCTCTAATTGTGGGTTCCTCATTTTCTGAATGCCCAAACCAAAACTCCTGCCACCAGATTTGCTAAGCATTCACAACTGCAACTATAGTCAACTGGAGCTGTGTTCTGAACAGATAAAGTGTAATAAAAAATGCTGAGTACTCTGAAAGCCTTAGGGTTTCAAGCTGGGCACCCAAAAATAATAGACACTTGACAATTTTGGCCTTTACCTCACAGGGGTATTATGAAGACATTAATGTTTCTGAAGTTCACAGATGTTATGGAGAGCACCACAGAAATGCACGAGGAAATTGATAATTTTGTATTAAGTGCAGGGTTTGTTAAATGAAGACTAGGACCACACATTAATAGATTATAACCTCCTGCATAACTCAGGCCATAAGACTTCCCTAAATTAATTCCTGTTTGAATGAGAGCATCTTTTAGGAAGACACCCAATCTTGATTTAAAAATTGCCAACGATGGAGAATCCACCACAACCCTTGGTAAGCTATTCTAGCGGTCAGTTACCCTTACTGTTAAAAATGTGTTCCTTTATTCTAGCCTAAGCTTGTTTAGCTCCCACTTCCAGTCACTGGATCTTGTTATATTATGTCTGTTAGACTGAAGAGCCCTTTACCATCAAATTTCTGCTCCCCATGTAGGATACTTATAAACCGTGTTTAAGTCACCCTTTAACCTTCTCTTAGAAACACAAAATAAATTGAGCTCCTTGATTATTTCACTTTAATCTAAGGCATCATTTTTCTATCTTTTAATCATTCTTTTGGTTCTTCCCTGCACCCTCTCCAATTTATTAACATCCTTCTTGAACTGTAGACATCAGAACTGGACACAGTATTCCAGTAGCAGTTGCACCAGAGCCAAATACAGAGGTAACAAAACCCTCCTTACTCCTACTTGATACTCTCCTGTTTATACACCTCTTCCCTGATAGAACGTGACCTGATAGAACACGAATTCGGATATAACGCGGTAAAGCAGCGGGGAGCCCCAGGCCCTTTAAAGCGCCACCCGAACCCAGCTGCTTTACTGCGTTATATCTGAATATGTGTGGAGCCCCAGGCCCTTTAAATCCCCGCCCGAGCCCGGCTGCCGGAGTCCCTCGGTGGTGATTTAAAGGGACTAGGGCTCCCCACAGCAGCTGGAGCACTGGGCCCTTTAAATTCCCGCCGGGGCTCTGGAATTCCCCCAACTCACATGAGCCTCTAGGTAGCAAGTGTCCAATAAATTTTTCATCTGTGCTGTATGTCTAGTGACATACCGAAGCCAGAAGTGGACAGTATGCACTCTGCTTCCTCCAGTGAAAAAGGAAAAACAAATGGTAGTAAGATCTAGGAGAAAAACATTTAGCAAACCTTAAGAGCAAGGTCCTATCTTCTCTGTAAATACTTTTTCCACTGATCTTTCTGGTCCTGCTAGCTCAGGACCCAAACTGTGTTGTATGCTTAGCAACATGAGCACTGTTCAACAAGAAGTGTGGTTAAGGTTTGGGATTTTACGTTTCCGTTAATACAACTGAAAAGTTTAACACACAGATATTGTTTTAGACTGACCCTTGCCTTAGAAAGGCAATTTTCCCACTATCTGTACCTTTCTGATTAAGAAGATAACAGGAGGTTTTTTTAAAGAAACAGACCAATAGTAATATTGCAGCATATTATATGACAGAGATTACCAGATCCTATAGAAACAGCTAAGACGGGACTGGCAAATCACAGAAACATATCTTGGGAAAGGAGTCAAAATTAAGAGACAGCCTCCTAATTTAAAGAGTTAATGTTTACATTGGCTTACAATTCCATGCATTTATTTCAAAATGTCATGTAAGACTCAAACCACGTACCTGAATATTCTCATATGCATATAGAGAGTCATGCACTAAGTGTATTATGCGTGTACAGAATTCCAGATACATGCATTCTGATATAAATGAGACAAAGCAATTTATTTTGATATAGGCAATAAATATCAGGTATGAACTTCACTGACTTCACTTCTAAACAGAAGATGGGTAAAAGGAATTTGACCTCATTAGACAAGCCTGAAGTTTAAAAAAAACCAAAGCTAGTCTGAAAGATTCCAATGGATGAATACTTGTTTCAGGGCCAAATTAAAAAAACCCACATAAAAACATTACTTTTTCCATTTTAATATATCTATGCTTGTTTTTTAGAGGAATGACTCATGTCAACTTAAAAGGATAGCTTCTTCCAAAAGCTGAAAACTTACAAATAGGTTTTAATCACAGTCTATTTCTTTTACTGCTGTGTCCAAAGCCAGTGTGAGAATTAAAAAGACATTCAAAGTTATTACACCAACTATCCTTTTGGACATATCCGATCATAACTGAAAGTACTGGTCCAAACAGATTACAAACTGAACCTATAGTCGTCCCCTCCCCTCCCCCCCAAATTTGACATCTATTAAAGAATGCATTTATAGTGTGATGGACTATGTTTTTGCGGAGGCCATGTCTACATTAGCAAGCTTACAGTGGCACAGCTGTACCGATGGAGCTGTGCCACTATAAGATTGCTCGTGTAGCTGCTCTATGCCGATTGGAGAGGGCTTCCCCCGTCGACATAATAAAACCACCACCTAAACAAGCAGCGGTAGCTATGTTGGAGGGAGAGAGTCTCCCACTGACACAGCGCTGTGCACACGAGCGCTTATGCCTGCAAAATTTATGTCCCTCGGGGTATGTTTTTTTCACACCCCTGAGCGACACACGTTTTGCCGACATAAGGGGTAGTGTAGACATGGCCCTAGTGTCAACTGTCTCAGATATGCCATAGTTAAACTAAATATCAAAGGGAGCTTGGTACACAAGTAATAACACTCTAAGTCATGACCAGTATTACAATTGGGTTGCTTCTTGCTTGCCAGCCAACAGCTGGCAGTTTACTACTTGGACTCACTCCTTCCCCACCTCCCTAAACCTTCAATATTTAAAATATATTTGATGTGTCAGACACCAAATCGGTAAGTATCCCTAGCACACAATTCATATATGAAAAGATGCCCAAATTACATTAAAGAACTCAAGCATCAAGGTTGTATTTCACCACATTAGAATGTATTTGTATTGTGTTCAACTGTTGTGCCAAACATACCAAAACCCATAGAAAACTCCTTTGGAGGCCGTAATAGACACTTAATCCAGGTACTTAAATAGTAAAAGCGTCATTCATGTAAAAATCTAGAATGCTTTTTTCTCCTTTTCGTCCCCAAACAGTTGGATTTTATTTAATAAGCCATGGTGAAAAATCTTAAAGAAGTTGACATTTTCAGTGAATTTTAACTCTTTAAACAAAGAGTTAAACAGGTCATTAGTTCTAAAGTTATATTCTGGTTAAACACACACAAAAGCTTAATTTAGTGACAGCTAAGATTGCGTCTGGACATACCCCGTCCATCCAAACACCTTAAAAGCATGGAAATAAGGTAAGGGAATCATCTCCTGTATTCTCTGTCACCTTCACGCTGCCAAGAACACTGTCAGAAACTCCATCAGGTTTTCACTTCCACCTCCAACAGATAAGGAGAAGCAATATGTACCCAAACATAATCAAACTGACAACCTTATTACTAAATGAAGTTTGTGGGACTTTCCTAGGGTGTTGGTGTTGTGGTTTGAGCTTTTTTAAATACAGGGTTGGTAGTTGGTGTAGCTCAGTGGTTAACTCCCCAGTATCAGGGAGGGTGAGCTGCAGTTGCTTGGCAATCAGAGGGATAAGCTGCACTGCCAAAGCTGCTCCTGCCACCTTGACCCTGCAGAAAAGGCTCAGGAGAGCTTTTGTCCCTAATATTTTATCACCATTTAAAAGTTACTGCAAGTACGGACTCCAAACGCAATCTACTGTAATTAACAGCTGTGGAAGCAGAGCAAGAACTGACCGGGATTTGAAGGGGATTTCAATGCAAACAGTCTCTTCTGTGAGCAAGAGTCAGGCTAGCTGTAACCCTAATAACGCAAGTCTTGTAGAAGCGAGGATTGTGTGAGGCGAGTGGGAAAGAACTGCGTGAGAAGTTGTTGCGACCTTGTGTTAGAGAAGTATGAAATGTAGACTATAGTCTAAATAGAGGTGAGAAAAATAAGATAGCAGGATGACCTGTGTATAAACAAAATGCAACTGTTGCTCATTATTGTATGTAACAAAAGGTATAAATGTTGGCTCTAATTGTTTATCTTTTGAGAGACCTGTTTAGCTTCTCCCTCCACGCAATTGCTAGAGATAATAAAGTATCTGATTTCCTGCACCCAACCTTAGAGTAAGAACTCTGTTTTTCTCCGACACAGCAATGCATAGTTTATCAGTCAAAGGGAAGCTCTGTGAAGGAGTAAGCATCATCACTTGCTTCCTGAAACACAATACAGCCTCTCATACACTTCGGGAGGTTTGACACAACCAAAAGCAACTGTAGCAGCAGTGTGTGCGCGAGCCTGCACTCTGGCAGCAGGTCTACATAGTGTGTTCCTCTTTTTTCTAGGTCCCTTGCCCTGCCCCTGTGAAGAGTATCTCTCAGCTTTCAAACCTGCAATATGTGACACTTGAAAGCAAAGCATGACAAATGATTGAAATGTGAAACACTTGTATTTTGGCCCATCATACCAAAGTTTACAGATTCTAATGGTTTAAGGAAAAAAAATTAAAAGGTGTTTTTTCACTAAGAAAATTAAATTATCTTTAAAAGATTTTCTCAATGCATCCATAACATCACCGATTGGGTCATCAATTTGAACCCTAGCACTGCAAATGCCTAGCCAAGACCTTTACCACCTAGGCTTACAGGTGTAATTGCTATCCTGTAGGGGAACACTCACTAGAAGGGGACTTGACACACACTTTCCAAGTGGGTTTGCTAAATAGTGGTAGAAAATTGGAGATCGGGGTCCTAGATTCTATCCCTCACTTCAAGGCGGCAATGTGGTATACTCATTAGAGATAGGATAAGAAAAAACACAAAGAACAATCAATCTGAAAGGCATCATGGCTGAGTGGATAAGATTTGGGTTATGATACTAGAGACCTGGGTTCTACATTACAGCAGCTACAGCTGCTGTAGCATAGACATTTTCTATGTTGCCAGGAGTTGTTCCATCGAGAGGCAGTAACTAGGTCAATGGAAGAATTCTTCCATCTACCTAGCTATGTCTGTAGTGGGGGTTAGGTCAACTTAACTACTTCACTCAGGATGTGAAATTTTTTTACAGCTCTGAGCAATTTAGCTAGGTCAGTCTAAGTTCTAAATGTAGACCTGGCCTTAGTGCATCTGAAATGATCGTTTTAAACATCTACTTGTTAAAGGGAAAGTGTGGGGGTAGGGTACAGGTGACAACTTATACTTGACTGACTTGTAGGGTTGGGTCATGGCCTTGGTTGATAATAAAGGTGGTGAAGGGCACAGAACTATACACTGTGTGAGATCTGAACTCATGTTCTCTGGTTCTCAGGTCAGGGAACAGTATAGTGGCACTCTCTCTCTTCCTCTAATTGCTACAGAACAATCTGGGGATAGCAGAAACATTATGTCGTATTAAGTTCTATACAGGCAATTCACTTTCAAAAGTGCTCAATATGTTCATTTTATGTTGGCATATATAAAAACTGACACTCGTGAAAATTATGTAAGAAGAATAGAAACAAATACCTACTCTGCAGATGTGGGGTAACGCGTGATGCAAAAATCAGATCCAAGGAGTTTATACACTTGTCTAAAGGGATAAAAAAGTGGGATGCCACATTCAAAAGCGATCATTCTGGGACATATGAACAGCAGTGTCATATATAAGATACAGGAGGTAATTGTTCAGCTCTACTTGTCACTGGTGAGGCCTCAGCTGGAGTACTGTGTCCAGTTCTGGGCATCACTTTTTAAGGAAAGAGAAGAACAAACTGCAAAGAGTCAAGTTCAGAGCAAAAAAAATAATTAGATGTTTGGAAAAAATGTCCAGTTCTTTCACTCTTTCCTCATATGACATGCTTAGTCTAGAAAAGAGTTTTCAAATATGAAAAGGGTTGTTTTAAAGAGGACAGTGATCAATTGTTCTCCAAGTCCATCAAGGGTAGGACAAGAAGTAATCAGCTTAGTTTGCAGCAAGGGATATTTAGATAGAAAGTTTTTCCTAATAACAAAACTATAAAGGATGGTTAAGCACTGGAACAAGTTACGTCGGGAGGTTGTGGAATTCCCATCAATGGAGGTTTTTAAAAACAGGTTAGACAAACGGCTCTCAGGGACAGTCTAGATATATTTAACCCTGCTTCAGGGGCGGGGGGAGGACTAGGTGGCCTTTTTCTATATTTCTACAGAAATATACATGTCTACATTTCTAGTATTATTGTCTTATTATTCCATTTGTATCTGCCTGACCGGCACCAAACCACCACGAAAACTTCAGATACTATATCAGTTTTAATTTCTCTGTTTTGTCAGTTTTACAGTATTTCCGAAAAGCTTTAACACTCCCGTAAAAATGAAACTTTTCTTATGACCTTGCTACCGCTGCACCATAACATGACACTTGTATTCCCAATCTCCATCTTGATCTGCAAAAGCTGAACGGATCCATAGGATGGCTTCTCTGCCACCTACCTCACAAATGGAGGCCCCAACTTTAAAAAGAAAATTCAGTTTCTAGCTTTCCCATTTAAAAGCAATCCTCTGTCCATGAATCAAACCTCAAATACCACATGGAGCCAAAGAGAGCTGCATTTAAGTATCCCAGGAGAAAGAGCAGCCACAGATACCTGAGCATGATACCATCTTGCCCAACAGGGCATTAAACTTCTAAATCTAACACATTAATCTCACTTTACCATTTACTAGAAATTCAAGAACCCTAATGACTTCTCTCAACCCTTGCTAATTTCGAAGCAGCCTGGAAACAAGGCGTAAGTTTTTAACAGAGAGAGTAATTAACCAATGGATAATTTACCAAGGGTCATGGTGGAGTCTCAATCACTGACACTGACTGGATATTTTTTCTAAAAGATCTGCCCTAAGAAATATTTTGGGGAAGTTCTATGGCCTGTGTTAAACAGGAAGTCAGAATAGATGATCATAGTGGTTCCTGCTGGCCATGGAGTCTACAAATCTCTGCATGCTGTTTTTTAATTCTAGTCATCTAACCAATGATGATTTAGTTTAACTCAGAATGGAGAAATACATTTTTACCAGAAAAATTTAAAGCAGGCCAAAGTGACAAATATTATTTGTGCCTTCTCCACTGTAGATGATACATGGGCTGAATCAATTTCCTTCATGATTTTAACTTCCAAAGCAGATTATTTTATCTATAAATTAGGCATGTCTCCAGCAAATCAATACTGCATTTTAACTGAGATTTGACATATTCCCCTGCTTCTGGCCTCCCCAAACCTATTCATATTAAAATTATTTCAAGAATATATCTTCTCATGGCAGTGTAATTTGAACCACTATTAACGGAAAGTCTGTGTTGTACAATCTTTCATACAAATCCATAATATGATTCCAGACATTTTAGCATGTACTAATTAATAAAAATATTTTTGGCTGAAGTAACAACCATAATTTTGTAATTCTTAACTCTTCCAAAAACCTCAGCCACAAGTTTGTTTTTTAAAAGAGAAGTTTATTTATCGTATGTTCAAATAATGTAGCTATGTCTAAACTAATTACTTTTAGTTATGGGAAATAACGAACTGTTACAATCACTAATTTAAACAGTGACACAACAAAGTTAAAAGAAAAAAGTAGCAACTAACAGGCTGCCTATGCTCCCTTTGCTTTGTTACATATTTCAATTTTATATCAAAGTGTAACAGTAGCCAGATGGTTACTAGTTTGACCTTTGCCAAATTTGTCTTTGACAGTACTATTGTGTAAAAAAACGTAGATCCTAAACAAACATAAGAATGGCCATACTGGATCAGAGCAAAGGTCCATCTAGCCCAGTATCCCGTCTTCTGACAGTGGCCAATGCCAGGTGCCCCAGAGGGAATGAACAGAACAGGGAATCACAAAATGCAGTTGCCAAATGACCTCCATACAGTCTACAGACAAATATCTTTTTGTACTTTGGCAGTTTGTTTTGCAAGACATCACACCATTTGTTGTACCTTCCATTACACTTGCTAGAACGCATTCAATGTTATAAATGCAAGCCAACAGAGGTTCTAAAACAGTCACCTACAATTATTTTTATTCTCTGAAAATTCCAAATAATCAAACCAGGAGTGGGGGAGGCGTGGGGGGGAACAAGGGGGGAGGAATAGCTGTTATAAGTGTTTGGGTACACTAGAAAGGTAACCTGGAGTCAAACTAAAGAACTAAGCTACACCAAAACTTGTTTCACACCTACTTGAACAGCAAGTCACTCATAGTTGTACAGGTTTAGAATGATTTCACAGTTTTTATCGTTCACTATCCAAGAAGTTGAAAAAAAAATCTGCAAAGGGTTCTTTTTTGAAAACTCTGCTTCACATACTTGGTCACATGATTTTCTAACACGTGATTTGCTTAGAATCACACATTTTTTAAAAAGTGTTTCATAGAGTCTTGCAGCAGAGATCAAATGCCAACTTCATTTCACTAGATTCTGTAGTATGTCAAATGCTGTTTTGGAAGACCTCGTTCCCCCTGGCTTAGAAGTCTCAGTGGCATGAATGAGGTCTTGAAAGTGAAAGATTTGTGTGAGCTGACCAATTTTTGAATCTGCCAAGAGAAAATCTATATGGCAACACAAAGGCGGCTACAAGTATAAAAAAAGCTCCCGGTTGGTTTTCTGCAAATTACACATTAACCGGTAGCTGTGTTTTTAATACAACACACACCACATTTTTATCATTTACTTAAGTATTCTTATGCAACCACAATTGGTTCAGTAGCACTAACCAAGGACTAGGGGTAGCCACCACAGTGAAGTCAGCAAGACTTTGCTCACTTCAGAATGACCAGACCTGGCCCTATAATTATTTTTCAATGTGTCTACTACAACCTGCAGGGTGTAACACCTGTTACAAAGTTGCACAAATGTGAGCACTCGGGTAGAATTTCCAGCACAAATGGTTAGAGACTGCAGGTGTGATTACCAACCCACTCCCCATATGAATTCCACCCATGTACACAAGACAGATCCTCAGACCAGGTGGTTTTCACTACAGACATCCCCCCCCAATCCACACACTTGCTCAGGGGTACCCAACCTGGGGGAATGTCACTACAGCTCTCCCCACCCCCAGTCTTGGAGAATTTGGGGACTCAATTTTTCCCAACAGGGGAACCTGCATGGAGTGGGGAGGGAGACAGGGTCTGGAGATCATGGGAGCCTGAAGGGAAGGCTCAGGATGGACAGATGAGGGAAGGCTGCAGTGGGGGGC
>NW_020699449.1:14070299-14133852 GCF_002925995.2 Terrapene triunguis | reverse complement strand
GTATGTCTGTCCCCGCAGGAGGATGTGTAGGTGAGGGAAGGCTGCAGTGGGGGGCTACATGCAGATCTGTCACTGCAGGGGGCTGGGAGACGAGGGCAGCCTGCGGGGGTGGGGGCGGGTTGGGGTCTGTCCCTGCGGGGGGGGGGTGGATGAGCGGAGGCTGCAGTGGGGGCCTACGGGCAGGGCTGTCCCTGCGGGGGGGAGACGTGTATGGGGGGCCTGGTGCCAGCCCGAGCCCTGGCCAGAGGGGCCCCCCCCCGCCGCCCTGTCACTCACCAGCCGGCCGAGGCCCCGCCCCTCCCTCTCAGACTGTCTAGCGTCGGTGACACTAATCTCGCCGTCTCCCAGCCCCCGGCGCATGCGCAGGACCCCGGTCCCCTCCTCACTCCCCACCCCCCCCTCCCCGCTCATCGGCGAGACAAGCGCTGACAAGAGAACAAACCACCCCAAACACAGCGCGCGCCCGCCCCGTCTCCCGCGCGCCCCCGGAGCAGCGCGCGCAGCCTCTCCCGCCCGCCCGCCGCCCCGAGCCTGCCTCACCTGCGCCGTGCAGTCCCCTCCCCTCCCGCGGCTCTGCGTCTCCGGGCGGGAGGGGGCCCGTCGTTCTCGGCCCCGGCGGGTTCCTCTCCAGCTCGCTCCGGTCGCCTCCCCCCTCCACTCCGGACACTGCAACCGCCTCGCCGGCAGCAGGAAGTGACGCCATCGTATGGCGGCCAATCAGCGGGGTGGGCGGGGACGAGAAGAAAAAAGGCTCCGCAGCCTCCCGGGATGCGAAACTCCTAGCCAATCATAGGGCTCCATTCGCTGCCCTTGGCGCCCCGAGGCGTCGCCTCAGCCAATCAGCCACCAGTTTGCTGATACCACCACGGTGCGCCAGGGGCTTTATCAATAAACTGCTCGCTGATTGGACGTGCCCTCCATAAACCAATCAGAATGTGATTTCAATCAAGGCTGAGGCTCAGGAGCGCCCCCTTCCCTGTCAAGCAGAACTGCAGCCTCCCAAGAGCTTCAGCGCCCTCCCACTTTAGGGCTTCCTCCCCCCCCTTCCTTCCCCCATGTTCATTGGCCTGATCCCACCCTGAGCTGGGCCCCTATGCACCCTCCACCCTGCAGGACCAGTCAGTGCCCCACATCAGAGCCCAGAGCCTGTTAAAGTAGGATGGAAACTGTGCACACCCTCATCTAAGGCCTGGTCTACACTACGACTTTAATTCGGATTTAGCTGCGTTAATCCGAATTAATCCTTAACCCGTCCACACAACGGAGCCAGTTACTTCGAATTCAAGGGTGCTTAAAATCGATTTCTGTACTCCACCCCGACGAGCGGAGTGGCACCAAAATCGATTTTGTTAATTCGAATTAGGGGTAGTGTGGCCGCACACCACCGAATTAATGTGGTTAAAATTAATGGGGTAGTGTGGCCGCACACCACCGAATTAATGTGGTTAAAAAACGAATTAATGTGCTTAGTGTGGCCGCGCACAATCGAATTTATACAATCTGTTTCCCAAATTCGAATTATCTAAATTCGAATTAATTTCGTAGTGTAGACGTACCCTAAGGCATAGGTCCCTGGGCTTGGAAAGCAATGCTCCAGGGCGTTTCCAGCAGGCTATAACAGCAGAACTGTTGCCAATCCCAGATGTTCAAAAATCATGAGTCAGGCTCCCCAAAAATCACGAAACTGTATTAGAAATCATGAGCGGCTTTTAAAAAATTAACATTGGGTTATTTTCCTTTGCATTCTGGTTTTTGAGCCTTTAGAGTGCACTTGAGTCATGTTCCCAAGCTGGTCCCTGCACTTGTGAAGGCCACAAACTTACTTTTTAATAAAAATGAAAGCTGAGCTTTTCACGTCATTCTGTGCCTGCAAG
The DNA here is from genome assembly GCF_002925995.2 of Terrapene triunguis. Classification (NCBI taxonomy): domain Eukaryota; kingdom Metazoa; phylum Chordata; order Testudines; family Emydidae; genus Terrapene; species Terrapene triunguis. The sequence goes on along the minus strand of NW_020699449.1, from coordinate 14,131,978 downwards.
AGCTGGGGCTTGAACTGAAACATCAAATATTGTGAGATGCATGATAAAAATCACAAGAGTTGGCAACACTTCACTAAATAAGTAAAAACCTATCCATAAATGATTGTTAAAGTCTTCCAGAAGCATGATGCAACCCATTCTAAAAACAGGAGAAAATTCTCAGGCCTGACTGTAACTACCAACTGTACTGATTGGGACAAACCGCAAGAGAAAAATAAGCACAGATTTAAATTTTTTATTAAAGATCATGTTAAAATTATCTAATACACATGTTAAGAAAACAGTTTTTATACAGCTAAGTATAATGCTTAAGTTATATAAAAGTACAAAGTTTGGTTTAAAAGTCATAAAATATAAAACATAAAAACATACTGTATATAATCTGCACTATTCCAAATTAAGGTTAATAAATTTAACAATACCATTAAAATATTAGCATCCAAATATTTGAGTACATCACTCACAAAAAGTTATACCAGGAGTAGCTTGTGGAAAGCAAATATAGCAATGAGTGTAGATTGTCCCAGAACCAGGCATTCCTCCAGCGCCAATAATGGCTGCAGAGAATAACAAGGATGAGCTTCTCTTCCCTCATTAATATACAGAAAATAATACAACATCTAGAGCCATCTTAACTAAAGCAGTTTACAGAGGCATTAGACCAAAGTTTAAATCAAACATGCATCAGACATTGGAAAGAACAGATACAAAAATACTAATAAGCCAGACCCCTAGAAATCCCTGCACAGAACTAACACAAAAAATTACCTTCATTCACAGCCATTAAGACACAGACCCACTGTCGGCAATGAACCAGTTTGCTACTGTAGACAGGTCCTTACAAAATCACATGCCACATCGGATGCCAATTTGTAACAGCACTCTCCTCTCCTTCCTCCATTTGGGTCTTCAGCTGGGTCCGAATCTCAAACTTCAGCACTAAAGCAATGAGCTTTTATCACTGGAACTGAAAAAAGTAATAATTCCATTGGCTGGTAGCAGCAGACTCTAGCCTCTTGCATGAGCCAGACAGGAGAGAGGAAGAAAAATTAACATTCTAGTGCAGGCAGGATTTTCTTCTTTCCATCCATCGTTGCAATGTGCTGTATCCAGGTCTTCCTATGGATGCCTGTAATTTCACAAATGACATCATGCAATATAGGCCAGGAGAAGCAGTGGTAGCTCCCAAAGGATTTTGCAAACTTGAGTTCAAGTACCTGTAGAGTGTGGCTTATTTTAAAACAGAAATAATGCAGTGTCCTGCTTTTCTGAGATCTAAAATAAGCTTACCTCAGCCACAGGCTCCGAAGTGACAGACCGACACAGGCTGTGAGAACAAGAGAAGACCATGGCTATGGGCACCATCTCTCATTCAGCTTTTCCCCCCCTCCATGCAGACTGTTTTAATTCACTTCTTAGAGAATCAGCAGCCTGCAGCCAATGAGACTCATCAACATCTATGATAGGAATAATATATCCAGATACGGGTAATTATAATTGTTTTGTATTAATATCCAAAGACACCTCTTATCTCTTATTAATATCAAAATTCTACCCAATAGCCTTTGTCTAAACTTTTTTCTGTTGGCATGACAAAAAACTTGGTCTAGAAAGCTGGTCTGGGGGACACACACTCCAGTTAACATGTACGCAAAGACTGGCCACAAAGATGTTATTTGAAGAATGTTTAAAGTTGACTGTTAGCCAAGTGATAGTTGTAAGCAGACCAACAACTCTCCCTAGAGAAAGGGGGTATATGTGTTTGAGGGGACCTCAACTGGAAGCAGAGTGCTTAAGGATAATATTGACAACTATTTATGTACATTTGGGAACAGAAAGAATCATTAGTTGTCAAATAGGGATGTGGTTTCACTAAAGAACAGATGGCAATAACTGGACTCATATTCTGGACTGGACTAAACTATGGTGCAGCCCCAAATGTTCAAAGGCTTGTGAAACAAGAGTTCAAATGAGCTCTGGTGAAAGGGGGTCTCCTTTCTCTCAAACTCTCACCCCCCCACTCTGCCTTTCTTCCTGACCGTGTCACCGCAGCTCTTGCTTAAGATGGACAGTTTTAGATTGTGGGTCACACTCATAAAGTTCAGCCATTCAAATAATACATATAATGGGGCAACTCCTGAAGTTCTTATTAAACCAGGCAAAACTCTGACAGAAATTAAACAGCAGACTGGGCCTCCCTGCAAAAGTGTTATTGAGGGAAGGAAGCAGATGGTGGTAGGTCTATTTCTAGCCATTTGTATTTGTAACAATCTAGCCGATCAGTGCGTTATGTTTGATTGTAATATTCTCCCTACATTTGCCAGGTGGTGGTAAGTAGACATAATTGCTAGGAAGTTCTTCAGAAGCTTGCTCCAACCCTGCTGTATTTAATGATGATACCCACTGCGCTGCTTGCAACTCTTCTTGTCCTCTTAGGACTGACTCATGGCAATGCATAAAAAGGTGGTGGTGGGGGAAAACACTTTCAGCAGAAGATGCAGAGGCGCTCCCAGAAACGAGAGGGCCCCAGACCCCACCTCTCCTTGTAGCCCTGTTGTCAGCGGGCCCGCAGTGCTCGCACAGAGCAGCTGTGCGTCCCAGGCAGGGGCAGAGCAGAGCAGAGGCCCAGGGGGCGACGCCCAGACCCGGCTGGTCTCTGCGCAGCGGGCCATTGAACCGGGGGCGTCTCCCGCTCCGTGCGCCGGCCGGCTGTAGGTGGCGATCGCGGCCGGGAGCCTGTCTCTAGCCGGCCGCGAGGAGCCGCGCCATGGCCGCCGCCGCCCGCTGGTGCTACCGGGGGGACCCCGAGGAGGCCCAGAGCGCCCCGCTCGGTAAGAGTCGCGCCCCGTACGCTGGGGCGGAGCACGGGCCGCTCTCCCCCGAGCTGCGCCCCGGGGCGCCGGGTCCGGGCCGCTGGCTGCGCGCCCTCCTGCGCCACGCGGTGCGCGGGGGCCGGCTCCCCCGGCTGCCCCGGCCAGGGGCGCTGCTGCCCCGCGCCCCCCAGCAGCCGCCCGGGAGTCGGGGCACCCCTCGCTGCCCTGCGCGGGTCTCGGGGTGGGCGCGTAGCTGCGGGCAGGGGTCTGGCTTTGATCGCAGGGGACGTTTGTTGGCTTGGATGTAGGTGAGTTTCGTCCTCCCCGGCCGGCTGGATCTCCCCGCTGTTCTCCCGACCCTGCACCTTGTAGAGGCGAGTTCTGGGGGGCCCTTGCCCTAGGCAGGCTGCAGAGCCCACCGTGGTCAGATGCGTCCTTTCTGTTGGGGGCTCCTTCCTCCTGCTTGCCCGTGAAGGGAACCGCTCTGCTGCCCTCAGGGGTGGAGGGTGAATCCCTCACCCTGGCGGTGTTCTGGCCACAGCAGGCGTCTGTATCTGATGGCTATGAGGACTGAGGTTAGGGTGACCAGACAGCAAACGTGAAAAATCGGACAGGGGGTCAGGGTTAATAGGAGCCTATATAAGAAAAAGACCCCAAAATCGGGACTCAGAGTAGCAGCCGTGTTAGTCTGTATCCGCAAGAAGAACAGGAGGACTTGTGGCACCTTAGAGACTAACACATTTATTAGAGCGTAAGCTTTCGTGGGCTACAGCCCACTTCATCTGATGCATAGAATGGAACACACAGGAAGGAGATATTTATACATCCAGAGAACATGAAAAGGTGGGAGTAGCCATGCCAAATGTAAGAGGCCTCTTGTTGAGGTTCTGGCTGCACTTTTCCCCACACCTGTTCATTTACACACCCCCTAGCCGTGGCCCCACGAAGTCACGAGACCTCCTCGTCAACCTCCTCCTGGCTTTAGCCAAACTCACCATCTACAATACCAGGGAGAGGACGTTGGACGAGGGGGTGCTCTGCGACTCTGGGGCCTATTTCCGTACCTCCCTGGTCTCACGTCTCCGGGCAGAGTTCCACTGGGCAGCGTCCGCTGGCTCCCTTGACACCTTTGAGGAGCAGTGGGCGCTGTCCGGGGTTCTCTGCTCGGTGTCCCCGTCCGGCACCCTGATTTTGAACCTTTGACCGTCACTCCACTCCCTGTTTTTTTTATTAGTTATCCCAAAAGCAGAAAGAGGCCAAACAATTGAGTCGAGTGAGATGCAGCAGGAGAGAGGAAAAAATCTTTGAAGTGGTAAACGAGATGACCCATAGAAGGTGTGAGGATATTGTAACATGGGGAAATAGATTCAATTAGTGTAATGACCCAACCATTCCCACGCTCTGTTCAAACCTAAGTTAATTGTATCTAATTTGCATATTAATTCAAGCTCAGCAGTCTCTCTTTGGATTCTGTTTTTGAAGTTTTTTTTGTTGCAAAATTGCCACCTTCAAGTCTGTCACTGAGTGGTTAGAGAGGTTGAAGTGTTCTCCCACTGGTTTTTGAATGTTATGATTCCTGATGTCAGATTTGTGTCCATTTATTCTTTTGCGTAGAGACTGTCCGGTTTGGCCAATCTGGACATCTGGTCACCCTAACTGAGGTGCTACACTGGCCTGGCATGCACCACTGTGCAACTGTACTCAGTTTTTGGAGGTGTGACAAAATATTTACCTGTGACATTTAAAGAAAAAATGCAGAATTGTAGCTATTAAAATAATAATCAACCCTAAATTAAAGTCAGTGAAAGACAAATAAAGGTAGAAGGCAGTTTTCTGGAGGGCAGGCTGCTTGTTTCTAAGCTGCTCCTTTGCTGTGTTTTCATACCAGCCTTGTTATTACAATGTGGTTTTTTTTGCATCGCCTTCACTGTGCTGCATTCGGGCCCTGCTCCGAGAAAGCAAATGAGTGCATGTATGTGCGTGGTCCCTTTGAAGTCTGCAGTCAACATAGATTCATGAACATAGAGATGAATGGAACATTATACAAATAGTCTCCAAGTGTTGAGGTTAAATTCAGGGAGCTGTCTACATCCAAAAGATTGTTTAAATTCATAGATTCCAAGGCCAGAAGGGACCATTGTGATCATCGAGTCTGATCTCCCTTATAGCATGGGCCAGGGACCTGCCCCACAATAATTCCTAGAGCAGAGCTTTTTGAAAAAAACATCCCATCTTGATTTCAAAATTGTCAGTGATGGAGGAATTGTGCGCTCTTCAGGGTCTGTTTCTGACTGTTTGTACAGCTCCTAGGACACCGGGCCCTTATCTCAGTTGGGGCAAATAGTAGAATCTTTCAAATCATGTCTGATGACATCCTTCTTTATTGTCAAGCCTTGGTCTAGCCTTGCCAGGGAAATTCTCTGGCATCTTACTCGGGACAAATCACTGACGTCTCAGGTGTAGGGCATTAGTGACCCTCTGTTTGCTCTACACCTGTAGCACAATATAAGGTCCTGTCTATGCTCAGAAATTGAGTGGAATAACCACTGCAGAGTAAACTGTTCTGCGGTAGATATTCCAGACTCACTTCCTGTGTGGATACTGTGTCATAAGAAAAGTCACTTTATTCCAGAATAATTACTTGGCTTCCAAAGTGGAGTAATTATTCTGAAAAAAAATATCACTTGTATTCTGAAATTAACTCTGACATAACTCAGGCTGCCCAAAATTCTCATTAAAAACAACCTCTTTCTTGGCATTGTTATCAACATTTTTATTTTAAACATACCAATTACCTTTATCTGAACTGTTTCAAATGCTTTCTCCTTACACATTTATTACAGTTCAATTCTCAAATGGAAAACTGCAGAATTCTGAAAACATGGATTTTACTTTATACAAAAGCAAAGACGCTACTAATCCCAGAAAGAAACACCAAAGAATCTTGGTAAGTTTGTTTGTCATTGTAGAAAAGTTCTACAGTGAAATATCAGATCCCTGTTTATTACCAGGTTTTTGTCTGTCAATCGGGATATTTTTGCCAAGAAGTATTGAAAAATATGTAAATCTTACTTTTGTATATTTTTGTAACCTGCTGTTGTTACAAGTATAACACCTAAGATTACAAGAAATGAAAGATATTGTATGGATATAAAACATGTAGCGTTATAGTGAATAACACATTTTGGAAGATTATTAAATCTTTTGCTCATGTATTAAATATTTTAAGCAATTAGACATCAAGATGAGCTCTAATGTGGTGGCAGATTATCCTTCATCTGCTATTTTGGAGTTCTTGTACCTTCCTCTGAAGTATTTGGAACTGCCCCCGTTTGGAGACAGATATTGGACTAGATGAATTTTGGGTCTGATCCAGTCTGTGAATTCCTATGGTCCTGGGGTGAAGGAAAAACTCTGTTTGTATCAGGTTTTTGTTTGTGTATTTGGCATCCTCTTCATGTACAGTCATTTTCACTGGTTCTCTTGTATAAGGAGATAGGCCCCAGTCCTGAAATTGGATCTGCATGGCGCCCCATTGTTCCCAGTAGGGTTGTCTATGGGTCCACTGGCATGGATCTGATTGTAGGAGCAGGGCTTTAGTTGGGCTATTGTTTTGTGGGTCTTCCCCTCTCTCCCCTCCCCCCCCCAAGCAGTGGAGAGGAAAACATTAAAACAAATGTGATGGTAAAGCATCATAAATTAGGAGGGGGATTTAAGCAGGTGTAGTAACTGAAAACGTTTTTAACTAACTTAGAAAAAAAAATTGGCTAGATTTCAAATTGATGGTGCCCCTTAAAAGAGAAAGTATCAGAGGGGTAGCTGTGTTAGTCTGGACATGCGTCTGACGAAGTGGGTATTCACCCACGAAGGCTTATGCTCCAATACATCTGTTAATCTATAAGGTGCCACAGGACTCTGTCGCTTTTGAAAGAGAAAGTAGCCAATGAACCCTCCATGTAAATTAAAAACAAAACACAAACCCCCAAATTAAACCATTCAACTTTATGGTATTTTATGAGATTCTGGATATGTCCAGACCCTTATTTCAGCTTGCATGGCGGAGAGACTGTTCTTAGCAGCAGAAATCAGATTGGAGTGAGGGAAAGTGGTAGCAGAAGTTTAAATGGAAAACGCTGCTGCTTGGAACAGTGACGGGGGGGTGGGGAGAAAGGGGGGAAGAGCTTTTGCCTGTAGCTTTGAGTTAGCTGTCTGCCATGTTAATATGAGGAATAGTCTGTGCACTGATACCTGGAGCTCCTCAATTCTCTAAAAAGCGTGTATTTTGCAGTCTTTAGTCTACAAAACCACAAGATGTCAGTGTAACCTTAAGAAGTAGTCCGGAGTATTAGTGTGTTGATAGGTGTGAAAGCATGATTTTGTTTTGTCAAAGCAATTCATGATCAGACACATATAGCTTACCAAACAATGTATTTCAAGTGTATTAATACCAATTATATAAAGGGATGGTAACAGGGTTCAATAATGCAGTACACTGCAAGCTTGAATTGCTCTGGCTCATATGTTAAATGCAAAATACCATTGCAGTAATATAGTTAAGGTTACCAAATTAAACACACACAGTCATAGAGTCTGAAAGTAATATTGACTTTCCCATGTTGCACACACTGTATATATTAGGTATATGGTTAACAGCATACCTAATAAAAAAGTAAAGCTATTATTTGCAGAGTAGGCAGGCTACGATGACTGCAAAAACCACGTTGCATTTTCTGATTTCTTTCATGTTTACATTTCTAACCTTAACATTTGCATTGCTGTAGTTTTTGTTATGATTGAATTCTCTTGTGTGAAAGTTTTGCTTGTGTTGGCTTTAGTTGAAAGAGAAACAAGCCAATGGCCAGAAAAGGAAAAAAACTTACCTGAGTTATTGTGGAGTTACGCAGTTAGTACTACTGAATAGTATACACATGTTCAACCACAAACTAGGTAGAAATTTTGTACTGCTGATGTACGAAAGTTCTTTATTTAAATCATTTTTAAACATAGGCCCTAATCCTGTAAACTCTTTAGAGTGGCTGAATCACACTCCGCTTTCGGGATTGGGGACATAAACTGACGATGCAATGAAGTTTTAAAGTTCAGCTATTTTTGAGTCCAAGGGCACATAAAGAAGTCCAGTTTTTCAAAAGCGTGTGTGTATATATAGTGATAATGTGTGCTTGTGTGTATTAAAATTACATTTTAAAAAATCACTGAATTTTACTCATGCTACCACTGCCCCAGGAATAACCTTGGAGCTGAGACAAAACACAGCAGTTTTCAGTCCAGGAGGAGAATTAACTTTCAGGAAGTTATGAGCAACAGTTATAATGGAAGGCTGGATGTAACTTTAACTAAAGCATCTGAAACAACACCTTAAATTTAATAGCAAAGATGGTTAATTTCTTATACATTTTTAGCCCTAACTAGTTACAGCAGTTCTATTACAAACCATCACTTTTAGGTTTAACTACTGCGGACAAGACGTTCTAGCTGTGTTTTTTAAATTCCAGAGTTCACGACAGAGTGCTAAGCGTGCTTAGAAGTTAACCAAAAATACTATTAGAACTATGAAGGCAATAATGTCCACGTAAAGTGTTCTTACCTTCCTTTAGGTGAATGTGGGGGTAGCATTATTTACCAGGTTGGGCTCTTTCAGTGGTAAGAAATGTTGTTGTTTCTTTTGAGACTTTCTTTGGGAAATATCGGTGTGGTTTTTTTTAATAGACTTGATGAGAAAATTTCCCTAAAAGTAGACAAGTTAAAAATGTCTTTTGTTGGTATCTGATACCCAGGAAAAAAGGACTTAATAGCTTGGTTAGAAAGTTCAGTGCACATGGAGAATTTGTGTCACAAGTACCCCATCACTAAAGTTACTTTTCTTTGTATTTTAGACTTCGGAAACAGACAGGCTTTCTTATGTGGGAAAAAACTTCGGCTCAGGTGTCCTGAAATGTAACTCCCTATGCAGGTATGGAGTGCGTGCAAAGGAGGAGGGAAAGCAGTTGTTCTGTTTACTTGATTCTTGTCTTAGCCTTTTCATTTGTGCTGTTTATAAATGCGGGGGCAGATTTTCAGAAGAGCTCAGCTTCTGCTGAGGATCGGAAAGAAAGAGGGGCAGATTTTCAAGAGTTCAGCACCTCACCGCTCCCATTGTTCTCGATGAGAGGTGCTGAGTGCTGCTGAAATATCTAGCCGTGCAGTATATGTGTACATCAGGTTAAGAAGATTTGGGTTAAAAAAACAAACAAACGGTAAGTAAAATCATCAAGGAGAGACACTGATGTTGCAGAATCCAGTTTAATAACCCACCCTTCAAATTTGGCAGAATCTGTACACGATATACACCTCTACCTCGATATAACGCTGTCCTCGGGAGCCAAAAAATCTTACCGCATTATAGCTGAAACCGCATTATATCGAACTTGCTTTGAACCACCGGAGTGCGCAGCCCCTCCCCCACCTCCCCCCCGGAGCGCTGCTTTACCGTGTTATATCCGAATTCGTGTTATATCGGGGTGCGTTATATAGAGGTGTATGCAGAGGATTCCTTGGTCTTGAATGATCACTGGGCAGTTGCAGGTCAGCAGCTTGATGATCTATTTGACTGTTCTGTACACTGGTGGTTCTCAACCTTTCCAGACTTCTGTACCCCTTTCAGGAGTCTGATTTGTTTTGCGCCCCCCCAGGTTTCACCTCACTTAAAAACGACTTGCTTACAAAATCAGACATAATAATACAAAAGTGTCACAGCACGCTATCCCTGAAAAACGGCCGACTGTCTCATTTTTACCATATAATTATAAATAAATCAATTGGAATATAAAGGTTGTACTTACATTTCAGTGTATGGTATATAGAGCAGTATGAACAAGTCATTGCCTGTATGACATTTTAGTTTGTACTGACTTCGCTAGTGCTTTTTACGTACCTGTTGTAAAACTAGGCAAATATCTAGATGAGTTGACATACCCCCTGGAAGACCTCTGCGTATCCGCAGGGGTACGCATACCCCTGGTTGAGAACCACTGCCATACACCATAAAGGGATGGTATTTTCATTGGGCAGAATAAGAGAAAGATAACAGATGCTGGAGCATCCAGGCAAACGTTAGTAATAATAATGTTGTTTTATCAAGTCTTGCTTGATCTAGGAACTGTATGTAAGGGAACCTCTGGTTTTGATAGAAACCTTTGGAATTAGTGGATCCAGGAAAAGTCAACTGCAAATAATCCTTTCCTGTTGGATCTGTTAAGGGAATCTGTTCTTCCCTTGAGGCACATTGACATTCCCATTAATATCAAGGGAAGTTTAATGTGTGTGCAGTCGGAAGGAGGAGCATCCGTAAGAGACACTGTCGGGTCAAATTCGAGCCTAAATTTAGGTTTTGTTGTATATATAAATAGTGAGAGAAAAAGAACAAAACACGCTTTTACATGACTTCAGGCAATAGTCCTAACAGTACAACCAGGTTTGTTTCCATAGGAACGGACTAATAAAATCATGCACGGCCCCGATCCTGCAAAAACGTACTCATATGCTTATCTGTGAGGAATCCTATTGAAATTAATTGGTAATTGGATGTCCAGATCCCTTAGACAGCTGTGGAAATCCTGCCTTAGATGTGGAATGTGGAGAAGACCTAGAACTGTAGTTGGAGGAACAGAAATCAACTGATTTTTTTCAGGCAGATGCAGCTAAAACATTTGCCTGTGGTGCTCACAACTTAAACTTTGCAGCTAGTTTGGTCTTAGATTTAGAGATAAGTTTGTTTTAATAGACAACCTGCCTTTTGGGGTCAAATTTGACTTGATGTGTCTCTTAAATTTAATATATACAAATGGAGGGTGAAAAAGGCGAACTTCAGAAATGTTTGTCAAGTTTGAGTCCTAGTCAGATCTGTACTGGTAACAGCTGCATTGACATACGTTTGCTGATTCTGTGCCTCATAACAATTGAAATATTGATGGGCAATGTGGGTGGGAAGAGAACAAATTAGCTCAGTGTTTGTTTTGGATCATGTGAGAGTGTAGCAGGGGGATGGTACTTCTAAACTTGAGGCTCCTAAATGATTCGATTAAAAGCAAGTCCCTTTCTGCTACTCGCCACTTTGTTAAGCAGTCCAAGAGTGGCTGTAGCAGGAAATCCAGGACTAAACTCGTCTAAAAGGTGAAAGAGATTGATTACATGCTGGTCATGTATTTTTGTTCTCCTCTGTCTCAAATGAAATGAGGAGAGCTGTGACTTTAATTTTGACAGAACTTAATTTACAATACTGTCATTGCAACAAGACTCTAGGGGCGGTTTTATGCTTGTGTCTGGAGAGTTAAATTGAGACCCAATTAGTCTAATGAACATCTATGCTACAAATATCAATGATATGCAATTTTATACCAATGTAGGACTCCATCTCTGAACACTCATATCATTGGGCATGATTAAGAGACTGTTTTAATGATGTAATCAATCCTTGGAACAGCTGGTGTAGAGCCCTAGACATGTGCCTGGCTAATGTGAGGCCAGTTCTTGAAGTTGGAGAGGTGGAAACCTAGCTTCCTTAGGTGTGAAGATCACTGCGCCTAGGTGAGGACACCTGGCTAGTCTGAGTAGGATGCTCTTTTTCTTTCTGAGGGTTGTTTAGAGGCTTCAGACCCCATCCTTTTTTTATTCCTTTCCTCTCCATTCAATTTAGTTGAATGTGTGACTCATTCTTTTTGTCTAGTTGAAGGAGCTACCAGTGGGGTTGCCGTTCTCCACAACCCGAAGACAAGGCATTGCCTCCATAAAGCTTCTAGCAGCTACTTGTCCATAGTTGTTCCTGAAATGGCCTCCCAAGTTTTATTAGCTACTAGACTTGTATTTTTGCTCTTAGTCCCTGTCTAAACCCTGCGGAGACATTGAATTCAATTTGAAGCTGGCTCGTGTCGATTCAGCTTAGCTCGATGGTGCACTGTTGAACTACATCAGTTTGAAATTACGCCTTTAGTTGAACTGCTCCCGTGAAATAGACAAGGCAGTAGAGAGAATTCCTCCCTCAGCTCGGCACACCTGAATGTCTGGTGTAATACTGTAGCCATACTTGGTCCTCACCAAGTCAGTTCCAGTTTTTAAAATGGTAGAGAGAGGGGCCGACCCAGCACAAGCCGGCTGACAACCTTGCCAAACGCAACATAAAAAGAATGTCCTCAGCTGCCAGGTGGATGAGAGAAATATCCAGCCTGCTCCACAGAGTTACGCTGAATATGGGAGAAACACACATTTTCTCAAGCCATGCGGGTCTGGCAGCAGCAAAGTGAACCACCCGTCTTCTCCCGCTGAACTGCTGGCTGGAAAGAAAGGGAGGGCTCGATCCCTTTAAAATGAACTGTTTTGGTCCTGCAAAAATATCTGTTTTCTCAGTAGCGGAGAAAGTAGAGTCAGTTTCTGGGAAGCTGTCACACGTAGGCTTTAGTGTAGACATGTCTATGCTGGCATAGCCTCCTAGCATAGACACAGGCTACACCAACAGAAGGAGTCTTTCTTTCAATGTAGGAACACTGCCTCCCCAAACAGAAGCATTCCTCTGTTGGCATAGCTGCGTCTACACTGGGGGTTTGGTCGTCATATTTATGTTGGCTGGGGGTGTGATTTTTCACACCTCTGACCAACGCAGCTAATCAGTTGTTAGTTTTAAGTGTAGCCCAAACCGTAGGTTCCCAGGGCCATTAATAATCGGAGAAGGCCACGTGGAATCTGAGCTTTGAAAAGAACCGACAGACTACAAAAGAGCCATCCAAACTGGCCAAATCGCTTACAGCAAACAATTATTTGCCTGAGAACCAAGTCAGGGTTTGAAATATCCGTATCCTTTGCATTCCAGATAGTACTGATCCTGAGCCCAGGCAGCCCTAGAAAAACTTCATTCTTAAGCTTCCGAAACCAGACACTGCACCCAATGAGATCCCGCTTAGAGGTGGTCTTAGGATCCCTGCAAATAGAAACAAGAAAGAGAATAGACGATGACACTTAGGCGTCTCAACACCTGTTTTGTGTGCCTGGGGGCTAATTTAGATGCCTTCATTTGAGACTCTGGGGTTAAAAATCAGGCCTCCTATGTGACTTTTATGGAACCCATTTTACTGTGAAATTCTAGTTGTTGTGATTGGAAAAAATCAGTCCCTGCTGGGGCGGGGAGGGAGGAGGAGGGACATGAAGAGCACCATGCCATATAATATTGCGAACGTATTTCACTTACCATCACTCTGGTTAATCCTCCCTTGCTGTGCCCTCCATAGGTACTTTGTCGGTGTGTTAGACAAGGACGCTGGACAAATGGAAGTCTATAATGCTGAATTATTCAACATGCAGCCGTTGTTGTCAGGTAAGTAAAAGTCTGAACTCTCCCACCGACATCACAGTACATCTGTACTCCGTCTGCTGCCTATAGTTTGGCTCCTGTTTCCATCAATCCAACGTCACGGATGTTCTTATTGGTCCCTGAGTGAAAGAGCGCAAGCCAATTGGACAGTGCCCCCACAATACACTTTTTTTCCAGTGCTTTAAGGAGCTAGCTACTACTCTCTCTTTTACTGTTTTCCACATTGCATGCTAAGAGGTGATCTTTAGGAAGAACGGGGCGGGGGAAAGTTAGAGTAAATCAGGGTGGAAGGTGGAAAACGTTGAATTTAATCCCAATCAACGGTTTCAGGTTGTGTTTTGGTGTTATCGTCTTTTGTGTCTTCTGCTTAGGAGAAGGCTAGAACTGAACAGGGCTGGAGAGGGCCTTTTCCTTTCTGGGAAATCAAATAATCCCCGGACAACACAGGGCTGCTTTTATTGCCGCAAGCCTAGAGGGAAATATTCAGTATCCTCAATGACATGTTACCTTGGTGCACTAGGTGATCCTGATATTGGTATAATCCAGGACACAGCTTTTGCGACGTATTAATGCTCTTTGTAGTAACACGACTGCCCAGTCTCTCTCTTAAATGCTGTCTAGCATTTCAGTTTATCCTTTTTTAAATTCTCGAGTATCAAGCCTGAGAGCTTGTAAACCAGGTTCTGGCACAGGGTGAATAAAGACATACGTATTACGGCCTGCGGTAGCACAGTCATACCTAAGTGGACACATTTTTGTTCTTTTTGTAGATGATTTAATAGATGACGACCCATCAGATTATCAGAATAAATCCTACAGAGAGAAGGTAAAAGTTTCATTTTTCTAACATAATCACTGGGCTATCCTCAGGAAATGATACTAGTCTGGAAATGATTTGTTCACTTTTTGCCATTAATGGGTGTAGTTCAACAGTTCTGAAGCTGAGCAATAGTTTTTCAGTGGTGTAACAGCAGCATTTTTATCATTCTTGTAGCTTTGGTGGAAACATTAAACAGGTTAACGGCTACCAAAATGTTGGGCTGTATTCACTGATTTATTTTAAGTTTACCTAAAGCATGGGGATTGGTCTTGCTTTGAGTAAGGGGTTGGACTAGATGACCTCCTGAGGTCCCTTCCAACCCTGATAGTCTATGTTCACAAAGAACAAGTTTAATGTTAATTGATGTTAATTGTTCTTTGACAGGGTTAGTGGCCTGCGCAGGGGATGCGGTAGACATGATATATCTTGATTTTTAGTAAGGGTTTTGGCACAGACCCACATGACATTCTTATAAGCAAACTAGGGCAACAGTAATTTCATCTATTCCTCATTAGGTGGGTGCATAACTGGTTGAAAAATCATATTCAGTGAGTAGTTATCAATGGTTTGCTGTCAGACTGGGAGGCTGTATCTAGTGGGGTCCCACGTGGTTCATTCTTGGATCCGGTACTATTCAATATTGTCATTAATGACTTAGATAATGGAGTGGGTAATATGCTTATAAAATTTGTGGATGACACCAAAGTGGGGGGGAGGGGGATTTGCAAGAACTTTGGAGGACAGGATTAGATTTCAAAAGGACTTTGACAAATTGGAGAATTGGTCAGAATTCAGCAACATGACATTCAATAGAGATACATGCAAAGTACTTCACTTGGGAAGATAAAAGCAAATGCACAACTACAAAGGGGGGAGTAAGTGGCGAGGTGGTAGTCCTGCTGAAAAGGAGCTGGGGGCTGTAATAGATCGCAAAATGAATGAGTCATCAGTGTGGTGCAGTTGCAAAAAAGACTATTACTCTGGGGTGTATAAGGAGTGTTATATGTAAGACTCGGGAGGTAATTGTCCTGCTCTGCTTGGCACTGGTGAGGCCTCAGCTGGAGTATTGTGCCCAGTTCTGGGGGCCACACTTTAGGAAAGATGTGGACAAATTGAGGAGAGTCCAGAGGACAGCAACAAAAATGATTTAGAAACCTGACTTTTAGGAAAGATTAAAAAATTGTTTTTTCTTAAGAAAAGAAATGTTATCAGGGTCCCCCTCAGTCTGTCTTCAAATATGTGAAGGGCTGTTACAAAGAGGACTGTGATCAATTGTTCTCCATGTCCACTGTAGGTAGAACAAGAAATAATAAAGTTAATCTGCAGCAAGGGAAAAACTTTCTAATTCTAAGGGCAGTTAAGCTCTGCAACAGGCTTCCAAGGGAGGTTGTGGAATCCCTGTTACTGGAAGGTTTTAAGAAAAAGTGGGACAAACATCTGTCAGGGATGGTCTAGGTTTACTTGGTCCTGTCGCAGCGTTTGGGGGCTGGAGTTGATGACTTATTGAGGTCTCTTCCAGCCCTGTAGTTCTATTATTCTAACCCTTAAATGTAGACAGACGGCAGTTCAGCGGTGACTTATACGTGTCCTTCATTTTAGGCATGGTGGGTGTTCTCATGGAAGACCAGAAGACTATTTGCAATGTGTAAAGTTAAGCACGTGCATAAGTCTTTGCAGAATCAGAGCCTTAATCACTATATAGGAGAGGGGGAAAATACATTTTTGTCCCAGTGTAACTCTATTGTTACTGCTTTTTAGACCCTACACTTTGTAGCTATAACCTGATAACCCTTTTGGACGCTCAAAGCAAAAGTGAAATTTACAATTTTTAAAAAAGGAGCTCTAGCTTCCCCAACCCTCTGTATTTAGTTACCGTACATCGAATAGAATCTCTGTTTATGATCTTGTCCAATGTTCCATTAGATGATGGCCCACTTACATATGGGCATTAGGCCATGATCTTGTGGTCAGATCCAGGCAGGCAGACACCACTGTCAGCTTGGGGTCTGAAACCAGTACACACTCAGAGATTTGCCCATGTAGATCCATTTGTGGGATCATGGTCTTAGTTTGCAGCGTATTGTTCAGATTCACTAGCACTTGGTCATTGTGGGGGCCGCATTCTGGCATCCTGAAAATCGTGCATCCCCTCTTTTTAGTGACGCGTTCATTCTGTACTTGTTGGCTTTTTTAAAAAAAAATAGCAAAAGCGATCTCTGCCTTGGGCTGGACTGTAATTTAAAGGCTGAGTTTTCCTTTCATTCATACGGGTTAACACCAGTAGAGGGCACCACTGTAATTGGGCAGAGAATTTGGTCCTACAGGGCTATGAAATGTATTTCCTTTCCTTTGAAAGGTAGAATCCAATAGCAGCCCTTCCTAGTCAGGGTGCATTATATCCTGCTTCCCTCCAGCACCTTCCAAAGGGCATATCTCAGTATCTAGGTGCAGTAACTTGGATCGGTTTCTTGTGCAGGTGGATTCGTGTATTGAAGCCTTCGGCACCAACAAGCAGAAGCGAGCCCTGAACTCTCGAAGGATGCACCAAGTTGGCAGTGAGACTTTAAATGTGGCTGTGACAAAAGCAGCAGAAAACATCATAGAGACAAAAGGTGTCGCTGGTAAGTAACAAGAGTGACGCAGAAGAGCAGCAGCAAGCCTCCCTGTTGGGTTTTTGGAGACTTGCTAATTCATTGTGTCTGTTCCCTCCTCTAATGTATTCAGAGGATTCACTCACCTCAAGGACGAGGGGAGGGAGAGGCGGATTTGCCTGGAGCGTTAAATGAAGCAGAGTGGTGAGCTCTCTCGTAGTGGCCTTGGAGAAATTGGAGCAGCCACAAACTAACAAATTACCATTCTGGGAGAGAGTCGTGCAGCCCTCCCTGCTACAAGCTCGCTGAAATCAAATCTTCTAGTTCTGATCACGCTGCTTATAAATTGGTGAATTGTACATTCTTTTCCTTGGCCATCTCAACTCCCTGGTAGCAGAGGGTCCTGGAAAGTTATTCTCCCCATCAGTTCTGTGAGCTGTTCGCGTAGAACGTTAGTCTACAGAACCTGTCACACTTTATCCTTTAAAGAATGATTCCACATCAGGCCGGCACAAAGGACCAGCTGACCCCAAAGCTTTAAAACCGACAAGCTAAGTCACCCTGTCGGGTCTGGGCTTCGGATCAGACGAGCAGCAGAAGCGAAGGCTGCTCTTGCTCCAGTTCCACAGTATTGTGTCACCATGTTCTTTCCTGCTCCAGATGGGGTTTTGCAAGTCCCCAGAGTTGCGAGCAATGAAGTGATGACAGTGGCATAAAACTGTGGAGAACCACAATGGTGAATTAGGCTCTTTATTAATAGTAGTAATATTTCAGTATTGCATGGAGATTGGGGCCCCACTGTTCTAGGCGGTGTACAAACAGACAATAAAAAGACAGTCCCCATCCCTCTGTCACTTGGAGGTTTTTTAAGAACAAGTTACATGGACACCTGTCAGATGGTCTGGTATATTTAATCCTGCCTCAGTGTGGGACATGGAGTAGGTGACCTCCTGAGGTCTCTTCCAGGCCTCCATTTCTATGATCCCAAAAAGCTCCCAATAGGAGAATGCACTATGTTCTGCACACACACGACTGCTCTGCGTACCGTAGCTAACTGTACTTGGAGTGGGGAAAACAATAGAAATTTGCAGAATCATTGTCATGAGTTTGATTTGTTAGTCATTTCAAAAGCTTCCAGTATCCCCCCCCCCGGCATACCATACCGCATTTGGAGCTGTAAAACTCTTGCCAGAAGAGTTCTCGGTTTTTAACCAAGAATTCCCTTGGCATAGACTGACGCTAAACACAAGCGTTCGCTTTGTGGCTCCATTCACGTTCGCATTGGCTCAAGCACTCTCTCGTCTCCTGCTTGCTTTGAAAGCTTTAGTCAGTGACGCCGCTCAGGATGATTTGCAAGATGTCTCCCTCTTCCTACCTCCGTGCCAGGAAGATGCTGACAGACCAGAGAACGTCTACAGGTTTGAGGACCGTATCCTTTATGGGGCAAAGCACTGCTTTACCCAGCTGAAAATACGGAATTAAAGGAAAGGTTCAGACTCGGGTGAGCAGTAGAGTTGTGTGTCATTTGAGAGGAGTAATTTCTGTTCATGAACAAAACGCTGGGGACAGAGGATTTGAGAGTGTGCCTTAGGGCTTTGGGCCTATAAGTCTAATTATTGGTTAAACTAGAAAAGATGGGGATCGATATGAAAATCCAGAGGTGGATAAAGAACTGGTTAAAGGGGAGACTGCAGCGGGTAGTACTGAAAGGGGAACTGTCAGGTTGGAGGGAGGTCACCAGTGGGGTTCCTCAAGGTTCGGTTTTGGGTCCGATTTTATTTAATCTATTTATTACTGACCTCGGAACCGAATGTAGGAGTGGGCTGATAAAGTTTGCGGATGACACAAAGTTGGGAGGTATTGCTAATTCGGAGAAGGATCAGGATATTCTGCAGGGAGACTTAGATGACCTTGTAAATTGGAGTAATAATAATAGGATGAGATTTAATAGTGAGAAGTGTAAGGTGATGCATTTAGGGATGACTAACAAGAATTTTAGTTACAAGCTGGGGACGCATCGGTTAGAAGTGACGGAGGAGGAGAAGGACCTCGGAGTCCTGGTTGATCGCAGGATGACTATGAGCCAGCAATGTGACGCGGCTGTTAAAAAAGCTAATGCGATCTTGGGATGCATTAGGCAAGGTATTTCTAGTAGGGGCAAGGAGGTGCTCCTTCCGTTATACAAGGCGCTGGTGAGACCTCATTTGGAGTACTGTGTGCAGTTCTGGTCTCCTATGTTTAAAAAGGATGAATTCAAACTGGAACGGGTACAGAGAAGGGCCACTAGGATGATCCGAGGAATGGAAAACCTTTCCTATGAAAGGAGACTCGAGGAGCTCGGTTTGTTTAGCCTAACCAAAAGAAGGCTGAGGGGGGATATGATTGCTCTCTTTAAATACATCAAAGGGATAAATACCAGGGAGGGAGAGGAATTATTTCAGCTCAGTACTAATGTGGACACGAGAACGAATGGATATAAACTGGCCGTGGGGAAGTTTAGGCTTGAAATTAGACGAAGGTTTCTAACCGTCAGAGGGGTGAAATTTTGGAACAGCCTTCCGAGGGAAACGGTGGGGGCGAAAGACCTCTCTGGCTTCAAGATTAGGCTAGATAAGTTTATGGAGGGAATGGTTTAATGGGATAACTTGATTTTAGTCAATTAGGTAATAAAGTGCCATCGCTGGTAAAATGTGGGTCTGGCTAGAGAATCTTGCCTGTATGCTCGGGGTTCTACTGATTGCCATATTTGGGGTCGGGAAGGAATTTTCCTCCAGGGTAGATTGGCAGAGGCCCTGGAGGTTTTTCGCCTTCCTCCGCAGCATTGGGCAGGGGTCGCAAGCTGGAGGATTCTCTGCGACTTGAAGTCTTTAAATCACGATCTGGAGACTTCAACAGCTAAGTTAAGGGAAAGTGGGTGGGTCAGCTTTTGTGGCCTGCATCATGCGGGAGGTCAGACTAGATGACCATAATGGTCCCTTCTGACCTTTAAGTCTATGAGTCTAAGTCACATATCCGGCCTTTTGAGCAGCTTCTCCCAGAGGAGAGGATTTTGTGCGTTCCCCTGTGCGAATGTGAAGTAGATGTCAACCGTAAGTGTTACAGAGGGTATTATGGGGAGCAAAAGGTAGAATTTGGACTGTGGACCCAAGTACCAGGAGAGATGCTTCATCATGGAATCAAAACCTACAGGGACATTAATCCCGGCTGGCTTCCAGTCCCTGTGATTGTTGTGCCTGCGTACAGTACGTCTCCCCGTGCAGCGTTAGTCGGATATACTGTTCTTCGCTGCTCTCAAATATTAGTGGTGGTTGTTGCTGTGAGCAGTCACGCAGTGGATGAAATGAGCCCTTGGTGTAATGTAAATCTACATGACTTGCCTACTGCACAGGGCTGTTGTGACCCATAATGGTCGTTAAGGGCTTCTAGCGCCTCAACTGAAAGAGCAAAGTGTTCTTTATTATTTCTTAAAACCTCTCCAGTCCTCTCCCCTGCCGAATATGAAGCGCTGCAGACTCCAGCTGCAGCTTTGGTTAGCATCACTCCTGAGGAGATCCTTAAGAAGACAGAAGAGAAAAGGTAAGGATGCTCTAGGCTTATTGATGGGGCAAATAGAGTGGTCAGTTCCTTGTAATGAAATGAGTTGAAAAAACGAGTAGCTTCTAGCATGAAGGAAAACCCCTGTAGAACTTAGTTGACCCGCAGGAAGATGTATATCCCTAGTGGAATTTCAAGACAGATTTCATTAGAATTATTCTGTTGTTTCATCTGATGGACCAGTACCCCCAGGAATTAGCAGATGGATAAGCTCAGTCCTGTTTCAAAACCTTGTTAGCCAACTGGCACCAGATCACGAGATGGAAGAATTAGATATTTAATATTCATGGAGGACAGGTCCATCAGTGTCTATTGTCCAAGATAGTCAGGGATGCAACCCCATGCTCTGGGTATCCCCAAGCCTCTGACTGCCAGAAGCAGGACTGAAAGACAGAGGAAGAATCACTCGATAAATTGTCCTGCTCTGTTCACGCCCTCTGAAGCATCTGGCACTGGCCGCTATCGGCCAACAGGATTCTGAGCTAGATGGCCATGCTTATGTTCTTATGACCATTTTCTACTGTGGCTGGTAGGTTTATCTTTGTTCCAAAAAGGCTCATTTCTTTCTTAAAATAACATGTTCCGTGATGTAATAACAGCCCCTTAATACTGACTTCAAAGTTGTGGTTCCAACGCTGGATAAGATGAGCCCCTTCTTTGTTTTGTTCTCTTTATCACAAGGTGGGATATAACCTGAACTGATCTGAGAACTCTGCTCCAGTGGGAGGAGCTGAAATCTAGGAAGCAGGCCGAGGGATGACTCGGGGCATGCATCTGTGTGTGTAGAGTTTATAACCGTGAGAGCTGGGGGTGTCTAGGAAACCGCCAGAAGCCAAAGGCAGAGTCTCTACCTGCTTGTGTAGGTGCAGCCAGAAGGGCTACTGTTTGGGGGAATGGGAATAAGAGAAGGAACTGGCTGGCAAACCGGAAGAGATGAGGTTGGATAGGTAAACATGAAAAATGCTGGGGGCCAGAGGAGGGAGCTGGGTGGGAAATCCCAGGGTTTGAAGACTAGCAAGGATATTAAAACGAACAGGAAGCAAACGGTGATTCTGAGCATGGGGGCAGATTGCCCCATTCTGGGCACTAAAAACAACGAGGAGTCCTTGTGGCACCTTAGAGACTAACACATTTATTTGGGCATAAGCTTTCGTGGGCTAGAACCCACTTCATGAGATGCATGGAGTGGAAAATACAGTAGGCAGAATATATATACACAGAGAACATGAAAAGATGGGAGTTGCCTATCAAGCGGGGGGTCCGTTCTAACGAGACAATTCAATTAAAGCGGAAGTGGGCTATTATCAACAGGAGGAAAAATCACTTTTGTAGTGGTAATCAGGGTGGCCCATTTCAAACAGTTGACAAGAAGGTGTAAGTAACAGTAGGGGGAAATTAGCATGGGGTATATACTATCGTGTGCCAGCAGTGCCCCTCTGCCATGTACATTGGCCAAACCGGACAGTCTCTATGTAAAAGAATAAATGGACACAAATCAAACATCAGGAATGGTAACATACAGAAGCCAGTAGGAGAACACTTCAATCTCCCTGGACATTCAATAACAGATTTAAAAGTAGCCATCCTTCAACAAAAAAACTTCAAAAACCGACTCCAGCAAGAAACTGCAGAACTGGAATTAATTTGCAAACTGGACACCATCAAATTAGGCCTGAATAAAGACTGGGAGTGGCTGGGTTACTACAAAAACTAAAAACGAATTTCCCCCATGCTAATTTTCCCCTACTGTTACTCACACCTTCTTGTCAACTGTTTGAAATGGGCCACCCTGATTACCACTACAAAAGTGATTTTTTTCTTCCTGTTGATAATAGCTCACTTCCACTTTAATTGAATTGTCTCGTTAGATCTGACCCCTCACTTGATAGGCAACTCCCATCTTTTCATGTGCTGTGTATATATATTCTGCCTACTGTATTTTCCACTCCATGCATCCGATGAAGTGGGTTTTAGCCCACGAAAGCTTATGCCCAAATAAATGTGTTAGTCTCTAAGGTGCCACAAGGACTCCTTGTTGTTTTTGCTGATACAGACTAACACGGCTGCCCCTCTGAAACCTGTCGTCATTCTGGGCACTGTTCTAGACAAGCTGCTGAACAGGAAACACGTTGAAGTTTGGAGAGTCGAGGCTAGGGGGAACCATAAAGAGGAGATGAAAGGCCCGAGCAGCTGCGTAGACCGCAGATGAATGCAGACTGTTGTGCCCGGGTGAGGTTTGAGGTTAGAGTAGACAGGCTCACAGGTTGGATAGCTATTGTCCACCATATTAGTACACTGTAGGATCATCTGCATTCCTTTTCAGAGCAATATCTTCCCTAGGTGGAAGTGTCCTTCTCGGGACTCTCTCTGTCTGCTCAGAGAATACTACTCCTGCCTTTCATCATTAAACATTAGTGCATTTAAAGGTTCTGGGTAGAGCACGATAGGTTAGTGGATGCTCTGACACATGAGGCCAGATCCTCTGCTGGCGTAAATTGGCTTTGCCATATCAAAGTTAGTGGAGCTCTGTAAATTTAATCTAACTGCAGAATTGGCCTTATTTGTGTATTCCTTACACTCGGGCATCCCCTGTCCTAGTGTGCTGTACCCAAAACCCCATTTCTTTATGCCCTGTGCCCTAAGAAATGTTCCCTCTCTTCCTTTTAGCCATTGTTCCTTCGTTCTAGAAGAACTGAAGTCCATGCCGCCAAGTGAGGACAGAGCGGACCATAAGGCGCGGTGTCTGTGGTTTCTGGATGCCCTCATCAAGTTCAGTTTCCAGAAAGTGATTAAGAAGAAACGTAAGTTAATAGCAGGAGTATCTCTCTGCCCTACTTACCTTTCAGCTGTGAACTGGGGTTTGTATTGTAACTAATGGAGTCTTAAATCCAGAAAAAGAAGAAAAAATTCCACCAAGATGACAGTTGAGTGCTAACAGACAGTTTGATCCCCAGGTACGCTTTTGGGCCACGGTTAAAATTTTGAAAGCAGTCTAAGGCAGTCAGGCCCACATTCAGTGTCCAAAGCCCTTTGGAATGCTATGAAAATCACAACCTAAAAATACTGATGAAAAATGAACCCCCTCTTTTTCCCTACGAAGCCTGATACTGAATCTGGAAGGGGAAGGGTGGGGGGAAGGGGACGGGACAAGCCTGAAAGCAAGTAGTGAAACGTGTTGTGCAGTTAATGCCTCAACAGTGAACAGAGTGCAGAGCAAATCAACACGTTCGTGTCACAAACGATCTTCCATTAAGAAAATACCATTTCTACTTCTAATCAGTAAAATGTACGTTTTCTTGAAATTATAGAAACCCCAATAATTCAAGATTGTAAACGTGCCATTTTAATTCATCAGTGACTTTGCCATTTTAAATCAGGGTATTGTGAAGACCAGAGTAACTCCTGTCAGAAATGCTCCAACTGAATATTTTTCCATCAGAAAATGCCGGTTCATCAAAAGTGAAACCGTTTTGCGGAAACGTGTCTGTTTCAATGAAATTTGGGGGGGAGGATTGGAACAAGATTCCAATAAGTTCCAATTTATTTTTCAAAACATTTTGATTTCCACATAATCTGACATTTTAAAAGGTAAGAATTCTGAATGATTTTTTTTTCGATTTTATCCAAACTAAAAGTTTCAACCTGAAACAATTTTTATTGGAAATTTGTTGTAGGAAATTTTGAATTTTTTTTGTTTGATTTTGTTTCTGGACAGAAACCATTTAGAAATCGTGAATTTCCCACCAAGCAAAAAATCCAATACTCAGCCGGCTCTAATAATGAGTTATTGCAGCTTTCTGCTATCATACAATTTTCCCATCCTCGGCATGTTGAGCAGATCACTGGGAAGTCCATTGGGGCGTGGCCATTGAACCAAATAGTCTTTCATATGTTGCTTTTTCTCATGCTGTTATCAAGAAGGTCTTTGCCGTTTTTTTGTTTGTTTTTTGTTTTTAACCGATAAACACAGTAAATGAAAAAGCTGTTTTTCCTTCCAGGAACAAAGTGATTTCTTTCTTCAACTCTAGCATTTCTGAGTTGTTACATGAAATAACACATGGCAGCCTCTATCAAAGCCCTTTGGGACAGGGACCATCCTTTGGTTCTGTTTTGTACAGCGCCTAGCTCAGTAGAGTAATCCTGGTCCTTGAGCAGGCCTTCAGGCCGATACGGTAATGCAAATTATCAAAAATCATGTGGAAATATGAAGATTCCAGCAGCTGGAGATTTAAGAAAAACACCAAATATCATGAGACACTTGATGAGAGCTTGCAGAACTGGGGGTATCCCTTATTTACAAGTTTATCCAGCCTTATTTTATGTGTACGTTCAGTCTCCAGCCAACTTCAGCTCCATTGCTCCCAACTAACCAGCTCTTTTGAACTCTGCATCCCAAACCAGCTTTTAAAGGTGCAGTAATGACCGTTCTTCAAAGCTCCACACAAAACATTTAGGTGTAGATTTTCAAAGGGGATTTGGATGCATAATTCCCATTGTCTTCTGCGGAAATTGTGCTTCTCGATCCGCTGGGCAGGTTTGAAAATCTCAGCTTTAGACTTTCTATAGAAAAAACTTTCTTTAAACATCCACCTGTCGTATTGGGAACCCAGACATTCTGATGCATGGGAGTCCAAACGTCAAAGTGGTGTGAAATAAAAGTGAAACTCACCTTTCTAAGACCCAATCTACACTCAGAAGTTAGGTCGACCCAGCTACGTCGCTCAGGGGTGTGAAAAAACCCACACTCCTGCATGATGTAGTTTAGCTGACCTAACCCCTAGTGTAGACAGCGAGAGGTTGATGGAAGAATTCTTCCATCGATGTAGCTACCGCCTCTCGGAGGGGTGGATTGACGATACCGATGGGAGAACCCTGCTTGTAAGCACAGGTAATGTCTACACTGAAGCGCTACAGCGGCCCAGCTGCAGGAGCAGTTCAAGTGTAAACAACCCCAAAGTGGTGAAAAGGAAATTCAAGATTTTTGAAAAACTGTTTAAATTTTAATAACCTTCTGGTAATGGAAACACAGATAAGGAAGGAATTGTATCATATTAATACTTAATGTAATTTAATTTATTATTATTAATAATACAAAAAATAGTGCCTAGGAGTCCTCATTATGGACCAGAACTGCACTGTGCGAGGCTCTGTACAAACAAAGAACAAAACGACAGTCCATAGATGGTACAGAAGCTTGTCCTATATTCTAGGGGTATAATTTTCAAAAACTTCCAAGTCCCATTTTCAAAAGTGACAGGCCATTAGGAGCCTAAGTCTGATTGAAGTCAGTGGGATTTAGGCTTGTAAGCACCTAAGTCTCTTTTGAAAATAGGGTTTAGGATTGTAAATCATTTAGACACTGTTTGAAAATCTCACCCTAGAAGCTCTAAGTAGTTTGTCAACGTACTGATTTATGTATTTTTAAGTTGTTCCCCTAAAGATGTCAGAGAAGCAGTATAAAACCAGCACCGTGTTGTTATAGTTCTTAAGTGTTCATTTCAATGAAGCCCCATTATGTTCAGAATGTGTGTTTATCATTTCATTGCAAAAAAGTTTTTTTTTTCTAGATGCAATGGGCCCCGACTGTCCACACGTCATTAACAGCAAACTCATGAAAAACTTCACGGCCCTGACATACAACAATGGCAGGTAGCGAATAGTTTGTTTTGTTTGAAATTGATGTTCGTGACACAGGAAAGTTCAGATCAAGGGATCATAACTGTGCCCACGTTATCAGGAAATCCTTTCAACTGCCATATAAAGAAATCTAAATTATTGGCATCTTCCCTGCTTAAGGCCTGTAGATTTCGATACAGAGATTTTTTCTGTGGAGAAAATGGAAGGGGCTGTCACCATGCTGAGCAATCATCTGTACTTCAGGAGGGGAGAGTGTGGAAACTCTGGCTCTCATTCTCCTCTGCCTTATGCCAGTGTAAACCAGGAGTGGCTCTGCTGAAGTCAGTGGAGTCATAGAATCATAGAATAGAATCATAGAATCTCAGGGTTGGAAGGGACCTCAGGAGGTCATCTAGTCCAACCCCCTGCTCAAAGCAGGACCAACCCCAACTAAATCATCCCAGCCAGGGCTTTGTCAAGCCGGGCCTTAAAAACCTCTAGGGAAGGAGATTCCATCACCTCCCTAGGTAACCCATTCCAGTGCTTCACCACCCTCCTAGTGAAAGTTTTTCCTAATATCCAACCTGAACCTCCCCCACTGTAACTTGAGATCATTACTCCTTGTTCTGTCATCTGGTACCACTGAGAACAGTCTAGATCCATCCTCTTTGGAACCCCCTTTCAGGTAGTTGAAAGCTGCTATCAAATCCCCCCTCATTCTTCTCTTCTGCAGACTAAACAATCCCAGTTCCCTCAGCCTCTCCTCATAACTCATGTGCTCCAGCCCTGTAATCATTTTTGTTGCCCTCCGCTGGACTCTTTCCAATTTTTCCACATCCTTCTTGTAGTGTGGGGCCCAAAACTGGACACAGTACTCCAGATGAGACCTCACCAATGTCGAACAGAGGGGAATGATAACGTCCCTCGATCTGCTGGCAATGTCCCTACTTATACAGCACAAAATGCTGTTAGCCTTCTTGGCAACAAGGGCACACTGTTGACTCATATCCAGCTTCTCGTCCACTGTAACCCCTAGGTCCTTTTCTGCAGAACTGCTGCCTAGCCATTCGGTCCCTAGTCTGTAGCAGTGCATGGGATTCTTCCGTCCTAAGTGCAGGACTCTGCACTTGTCCTTGTTGAACCTCATCAGATTTCTTTTGGCCCAATCCTCTAATTTGTCTAGGTCCCTCTGTATCCTATCCCTACCCTCCAGCGTATCTACCACTCCTCCCACTTTAGAGTCACACCAGTATGAGAGGAAACTCTGACCCGATGGCTTGTATTTTAAAATCAGGTATTTTATTTAACATAGTACAAAGGCCAGGGGTAAAATGCTCACAGGCATCTGAGTGACTTAGGAACCCAGTCCCATTTTTAAGAGATCATGCTACTTAGGAGCTCAAGTGCTGTTGCAACTCACTGGGGCATAGGGCTCCCAGGTCACTGGGGCACTACTGAAAATGCTACCCCTGTCTACACACACAGTTGCACCAGTTTAACTAAAGTTGTGATTTGAAACTGAGGTAATAAGCCAATGCAGCTTTGCACTCAGAAGCTCTTCAGTCAGTTTAAATCTTGCTTATGTCAGATTTCAGGGGGAAGCTAAACTGATAAAACCAGTTTGAAACCGATTTTAAATCTTATCCTGGTATAGCAATGTTGGTTACAGGTGTGATTTTTATTTTATTTTTTAACTGACATAGCTATGCCGGAACTAGCCCTAGTCTGGATGCAGTTATACTGGCATCAGAGCCTTGCCAGCGTAGCGTCTCTCTCGTGGGGAACCAGTGTTAGCTAAGATGGCAGAAGCTCTTTTATGCAGATATGAGCTGTGTCTGCACTCGGCGGGTTTGCTGGTATAACGATGCCAGGGTAGCTGTGCCAGCAGAACTTTTCCAGTGTAGACTAGGCCTAGGTGTGCCCGTATAGGGGCCTGTGTCAGTTTAACTAACCCCATTTAATGAGGGGTGTGTGTGTGTGTGTGTGTGTGTGTGTGTGTGTGTGTGTGTGTACACAAGACCCACAGCTTCCCGGGGCCTTCTCTTTCTGAAGCATTTTACGGACATCCGCGAATGAAACCTGCCAGCAGCCCTGCGACCTTAATGCACCATCACTGCTGCCTTGGCAGGGCAGCCTCTCTGCTCCACTCCAGCAGCACAGTGGAAGGAAAGACTTGCTATGTCTCGTTGGCTGGGGAGTTGTGCAGCCCCTGTGCACCCTCTCGCAGCCTCCTCCCCCATTCCCAACCCCGGGGAGCATGTCAGGCTGGCAGGAGGACTAGCCAGACTGTGATGCTCCTCTCCAGTCTCCTTGGTCCTCTGAGCACGATGTTGCAGAGCAGAGAAGCTAGCCCAATAAGTGGAGGTGTAGTGAATTGTGCAGGGTCAGCAGCAGTAAAGCTTGGAATAGAACCTAGGCGTTCTGGCTTGTGCCCTAGAGGGGGCTAGCCAGGAGAAGACACCTATGAGTGGAAAGCAGGTGAGCACACACTGTACCGTTCTAAGGTACTGCCAGGGAGCTCCAGCTGTCATTGTACCTCCCAGGCCAGGACCCTGTGGAGCCACCGTAGTGCAGGCTGGTTCCAGAACACTAAACTAAAGCACGTTTAGGACTTCACCTCTTCCCCATGGTACATGCCTGTGTTGGGGTTCCCAAAGCCCCCCGCTGGGCCTGCCTCTGACCAATCTCTCCAGTTTGCAGCATTAAAAGAAAAGTTCTGGACACTGGTCGGAGCTGTGGCACTGGCTTCTGCTCTTCTTGGGCACTGGCTTCTTTGCCTGCTGGCCACGGATCAGCCTTTCAGCAGTTTCGTGACTGCCAGCAGGAGGCGCCAGAATACGCACATTTAGAAATGCAGAGGTTTGAGTCAGGAAAGGCTGTCCAAAGGACATGGACACACGGCAAGTAATTAAAATAAGCATCTGCCGGGGGGGTGGTCAGCTCTGGAGCTGTTTTAGTTAAATAACACTTCCCAGAAGCTGCTTGTGGTTTTATTGAATGTTGTTGGCTTCCACCTAGGTGGCTGCGTGCAGAAGGGCCAAACTTGTTTGCTTTACAGGCATTGTCTCTTCACACTTCATGTTATCGATGTTACTATGAAGTGGCCAGGAGGTTTTGAACATAAATGTGCCACGTCAGCATGGAAAACAATCCTCTAAACCCGTCTGCCCTGCGAGCTGTGTTGATTTATAACTAGAGCTGGGTGAAACCTTTCAGACCACTAGATTATTTGATGAAAATGGCAGTTTTGGTCGACCCAAAACTATTCACAGATTTGACACACACAGTTTTTTAGTCATTCACAAAAGGGCTGGTAGTGGAAATAGTGCTGCTGTTGTCACCAGTATTCCCCATCCCTTTTACTAGGAATATAATCCCAGGTCTTGCCGTCGGATGGAGGCAGACACAATCCCAAAGGGTTATACTTTGGCTCTGTTAAAAAGTGTCACATTTTGTCTCTTTCCCCTACCCTCTTATTCTCCAGGATCCAGAATTTAATCTCTGCTTCGATGAAGGCTAAAATTACAGCCTACGTCATCGCCTTAGCCTTGCACATTAACAACTTCCAAACAGATCTGACTGTGCTCCAGAGGGACATGAAACTCCGCGAGAACAGGTGAGTGACGTTTCTGTTCATTGTAGGAACACCAAGCGCTCAGTCATTTTAAAAAACTTGGGGTGTCGGGGGAGGAAGGCAGCACTGGGGGGGTTTGTTCAGTTCCTCAATTGAGCAGTTGGATGTTTGATCCAGATGCTGCCCTGAGGACCATGCAGGCTCCCCCCGTTCTTGTCAGTGGGGCGCACCCAAGCAGTGCTCCGTGCAGGGTTGGGGTGTAATGGGGTAATTTTTAAAATAACGAATAATACTGAGCTCTTATCGAACACTTTTCATCAGTAGATCTCAAAGCACTTTACAGAGGAGGTTGGCATCATTGTCCCCTTTTACAGATGGGGAAACCGAGGCACGGAGGGAACGTGACTTGCCCAAGGTCACTCAGCAAGCCAGTGACAGAGCCAGTAGAACTCTGAGTCCCAGTCCACTGAGTGACACTGCCCCTGCGTTTTCCAATCTATTCTCCTCCTTCTCACGACAAGAGGGAAGCAGAGTTCTGACTCCCTGCTTGGTCCATGATCCGTGTTTAATTGCCAGGAGGCCACAGTCTCTGTCATAAAGGTTGGAACTCGGGTTTTTAAACAAAACCAGTCGTGAGCACATACCCCCTTGGCACAGCCAGTAATCCAGTCCCCCCGAAATGCCTTGCCTGGGCCCGGTGCAGAGGAGACGTGTTTTCCTGAAATTTAGGGAGGGTCATTGCACCCGCATCAGGAGATGAGGGTTTGGCTAATTGGGACTACCAAGGATAACTGTGGTGATTTGGAGGGGGCAGGATCAGGTCCTTAATGAAGAACACTTGCTCTGGTATCTTCATTGGGAAGTTACTTCCTAACGCTTCATTTTCCATGGGACAAGAAATATGTCTGTGCCATATATACTGAGTATTAAGTGTAAAGTGTGCCTTTATCAATACGTCTCAATCAGGGCCTGATCCAGAGTCCATAAAATTCAGAGGGCTCTTTCCACTGACTTCAAAGGGGTGTGATTCAGGCCATTGGAGAATACAATTATGATCAATTCTTGATTTAATCTAATGGACTCGCTAGGGGAATCCTTGACCTCCAGGCTGGGGAGACTGGCTGTTAGCACAGAGAGCAGCTGCATAATACCATCTGGAATTGAAATGTATTGGCCTCCGGTCAGCAATTTGAGTTCAACCATGCTTGGCTTGCTGCACCTCGGTGGGAGAAATAGCAACTCCAAGGACGTGCTTTGTAGCTTGACCTGGGTCGTCAGGATGACCCTTCCTGCCAACATCTCTAAAGATGCTATTGCAGGGTATGAAAAATCCATCTCGAGATCTGTGTCCTGCAGAATTAACAACTCCAACAAGAAATCAATTATTCCCCCTAACAAAATCCTGTAGAAAATAATGAAATGATTCTCGACTAGAACAGTTAAATTCCAACGGCAAATGGAAGTGATCCGATCTATTAGTTGCCTGACTTTTCACAGGGTGACTCCATTGTACATGTGGCAGGGGAGGCTAGTGCTGATTCCAGTAATTTTGCTGTTTGGAACTGATGTGGAATAATGGTTTTAATGGCAGTGTTTGAAGCCAATTAGACCCCATTTTTAAAGATGAAGTAAATGGCTTTTGGAAAGGTCACGCTGCCTTTTGTGAGCCGCATTAGGCACGAAAGATTGACTTGTACAGCTGTCTTTTTGGGGGGATCCTAAAAAAATGAGCACAGAGAAGTCTGAAAAGCAAAAGTTGGAGTGAGACTCAGACAGGAAAAAAGCCACTTCTTTAATCTCCTGGCAAATGGCATTGTTCATTGAAACACAGACGCAAAGCTTGCATTGGGGATCCATCAGAATACAGTGACTCCTCACTTAACGTTGTAGTTATGTTCCTGAACAATGTAAAGAAGTGAAACGATCTTAAACTAATCCAATTTTCCCATAAGATTTAAAGTAAATGCGGGGGATGAGGTTCCAAGGTAATTTTGGGGGGGCAGACAAAAGGCATTATATACTGTACAGTACTGTACTGTGGTTGGGAAGTGCCCCTGGTTTACCCCACACAGGCACAGCCCGCTGCAGGCAAGGATGCGAGGAAGCACCTTCGCAGCGGCAGCTTCCCCGGAGAAGAACAGACGCCGACTTTGCCGGGGGATGCTCTAGGCCCGCCTCTTCCCGTCCCCTCTCCACTTGAGGCCCGCCTCTTCCTACCCCCACTCCACCTCCTCCCACTCCCTCCCAGCGCTTCCCCCGTCGCCAAACAGCTGTTTGGCGGCGGGGGAAGCGCTGGGAGGGACAGGGAGGCGGCGGCGAAGAGGAACTTGTGCAATGCTCTCTTGTAAAGTCGCTGCTCTTCCACAGAATCTTACAAGCAGTGGACAGAGCAGGCAGCCAAACGACATTATAAGGGAGCATTGCACAACTTTAAACGAGCATGTTCCCTAATGGAGCAGCGATGCAACTTTGAAACAACATTAAGCGGGAGGACATTAAGTGAGGAGTTACTGTACACTCTAACGTGAGAGTCTAGGACTTTTGCTGTAACAGGCAGCATTGTTAATCACATTCAGATGCTCCATGTGCCACGGGAAGGATGGGAAATTGCTGTGATCGTTATATTCAGGACTGATTTCGTTCTCTGAGTAAAGATTTTGCATCCCTGATTAAAAAGTTCTACGTGTTCTCCTTGCTGACGTGTTACTGCTTTAATTCTATTCTGAGGTCTCTTAGAGCCCATCAACGCTGCACCCTAGACTGCCAAAAGAGTTTGCAGTTGAGCACCACAGGACATTCTCTCTTTCCTCCAGGGCTGAGTGTCTGGAAATCAGCTGGGCTCTCCTGCAGGGCAGCATGCAGTGCTATCAATAAATAAATACCTGAGCGGTGACCCTGTTACAAAATGTAGATTGCTTTTACTTCATCTCTCCCCTGCCTGGCATGGACTGAATAACTTTCACACACTTGGGATAATGAGTCACTAAATAAAGCAAGAGGCTATTTTCAAAGCTGGGCTTTCCAGCCTGCCCACAAAGTCCTGTTGCAGTAACTTGGCTCCTGATCAGAATCACCCCTGCTGTTTCCACGGTGGGCTTTTCTAGAACTGGATCTGCCATCAGACAAGGAGATGCATATTGCCAAGTCAGTGCTCCAGAGAACAGCCACAGAGCCAAGTTACTGCTTGTTTCTGACCTGATTCTTGCTCCTCCGAGGTGAAAGCCTAATTGCTCTGATCCAGCGGGATGCCTTGTGCTAGTGAGTGTCTGGGATTTGACACAGGAATGTATTCACTGATATGGGTGTTTTTTATTTTTGTCAGAATACTGGAGATCGCTAAAGCCATGAAGCTGAAGATCTCCAAAAGGAAGGGGCCTTCAGGACTCACGGACGATGAAGACCACAAGTTGGCCACCCTCTCTCTGCCCTTACCTGTGTACAAGCCAGCCGGGAGCCAGCGGAAGCGCAGGAAGATGAAATAAAGGACTACTGTGCATATCTCATGGCGGAGAACACTCTGCAAGAACAAAGCTGACGCCAGTTTCCTGATCCCACTTCGAAATCTGAGCTCCTAGAAGGGCTGTTTTGCCAGACAGTGGCACTTACCCCCTTGGAACTGGACAAGGCTGATCATAATAATGGGTTTGGGCTGAAGTTCATCTCTGTAATCAGTCCTTTTTTGAAAATAAACCAAAACCCTCTCCTTCTTTCTACACAACTACACCCGTGCTTTTAAGGGATACGGGGTGGCTAGGAGGGAGGAGAGGCCATGCAGACCGTACAAACTTCCGTTAGTCCTGGATCAGTTGTGGCCCCATCAAGTCTGTGAAAGAAGGCAGGCAGGGGAATGAATGCTCTGTGGCCAACCCAGTCTGCTGAACAAATGTGGTTTGTGGCTGTGCATCCTAAAAGAGGAGTCCCGACTTTCTAACCTGATCAGCTCCTCTTCCTCTCTTGCTGTCTGTGCCTCTGGGAGAGTATTGTAATTCATATTAAAAGGACGTTCTCACCCTCTCACTAGTCAGATGAAGGAATGAGAACTCCTCCTACCCTTGATTCCTACCCTTACTTGCTTTGTGACCTTCAGCAACAGCGTTAGCGGGTGTTATTTCAGTTGTTTTTGGCTGGAGCATCTCGTTATTAACCTGCACGTGCCTCTGGCTTTCTGAACTTCATCAATTTCCCATCGTTGCTAAATGTGATGAGAGGGAATCAGTGGACGTTCAGCATTTTTCTAGTTAAGTATAGAGCTGATTACGTTACAGCTTTTCTCCATCCTGTTCTCCCACTGTCAAATTTTCAGCTTTGCCGAGAATAGACAATAGAGGACACCAGACAAAAAGAGAATGGAGCATGTACATGGCAAGATGTCCTGCCGGCCCGTTGGTTATCATCATACCTACCCCAGTCACCCAACCAGACCATTGTAGTGCTGTTTGCTCTGCTGAAATCCTTTAAGCATAATAGTAGAACCCAGGCCGTCATTCAGTCCTCACTGGAAGTGGAGGCTCCAGCTATGCTGTTGAAATGGGGAGGGAGGAGAGGAAGCGGGAAGCTGAGCAGGGAGCAAATCAAAACAAAAGTTATATATACTCATTTCTTCACATGGCCCTGCTGTACCTCCTGGTACCCAGCCTGTGCCCTGTTTCCATCCCATAAGCTAAAATCACAATGTAACTCAGCCCAGAGCAGGAGAAGCTGGCTTATTGACTCCTGGCCATCTGCAGGAACGAGGCACCATTTCCCCCTGGAGCCTGTTTAATTGCTGGCAC
Source organism: Terrapene triunguis (assembly GCF_002925995.2). Taxonomy (NCBI): domain Eukaryota; kingdom Metazoa; phylum Chordata; order Testudines; family Emydidae; genus Terrapene; species Terrapene triunguis. The sequence goes on along the minus strand of NW_020699449.1, from coordinate 14,097,841 downwards.
ACGGTATTCTAAAGTAAAAAGAATTGGATTAGTCTTTTTCTGGATGCTTAGCCTGTGCTGCTAGTGCTCTCTCCTGTCCAAGGCTGTTCCAGGCATACAGCAGAATGCAGATGGATGAATAGCTGGTTTGTAGGTACTAACCCTATTTTTAGGAACAGATTTCCTGCAGGGAGGTGAGGGGAAAGCTAGAACCACACCGCAATCCTCAGCTAGAATAGAAGATACAGGAGCACAGAAAAAAAAAACGTTTCCAGGGTTTTCTGCCCCCGTGTGCTCATTCAGGTGGCCACAGCCAGGCTCCCAAATCCATATGCAGGTACCTACATGAATGACTCGATTTAGCAAACAGCATGTTGGGAATCATTAAGAAAGGGATGGATAATAAGACAGAAAATACACCTCTACCCTGATATAACGCGACCCGATGTAACATGAATTTGGATATAACGTGGTAAAGCAGTGCTCCGGGGGGGGAACGGACGGGACGGCTGCACACTCCGGCGGCTCAAAGCAAGTTCGATATAACGTGGTTTCAACTAACACAGTAAGATTTTTTGGCTCCCAAGGACAGCGTTATATCGGGGTAGAGGTGTATCGTATTGCCTCCATATAAATCCATGGTACGCGCACATCTTGACTACTGCATACAGGTGTGGTCACCCCATCTCAAAAGATATATTGGAATTGGAAAAGGTTTAGAAAAGGGCAACAAAAATTATTAGGGGTATAGAACGGCTTCTGTATGAGGAGAGATTAATAAAACTGGAACTTTTCAGCTTGGAAAAGAGACAACTAAGGGAGGCTATGATAGAGGTCAGTGGAGACAGTAAATAAGGATTAAATACTCCTTGCAACACAAGAACCAGGGGGTCACCAAAGAACTTAATAGGCAGCAGGTTTAAAACAAACGAGGAAGTATTCACACAACGCACAGTCAACCTGTGAAACTCCTTGCCAGAGGATGTTGTGAAGGCCAAGACCATTGGTGGGCAACCTGAGGGGTGCATGCAGCCCATCAGCGAACCATGGCCACTGGGAGCTGCCGGGGGTGGGGGGGGAAAGGGGAGCATGCCTGCAGACTGTAAACATCAGCAAAATGTCTCGCGCCTGCAATTGGATTACCCTGATGGGCCGTATGCGGGCCGCAGGTTGCCCACCACTGGCCAAGACCATAACAGGGTTCAAAAAAGAACTAGATAAGTTCATGGAGGATAGGTCCATGAATGGCTATTAGCCAGGATGGGCAGGGATGGTGTCCCTAGCCTCTGTTTGCCAGAAGCTGGGAATAGGTAACAGGGAATGGATCACTTGATGATTCCCTGTTCTGTTCATTCCCTCTGGGGCACCTGGCATTGACCACTGTTGGAAGACAGGATACTGGGCTAGATGGACCTTTGGTCTGACCCAGTAGGGCTGTTCTTATGTTCAGAAGCGCAGAGCCCCCAGCAGCTCCTATTCAGTTCAATGGGGAACTCATTAAGGACCTGATTCAAAGCCTATTGGAGTCAAAGGAAAGACTCCCATTGGTTTCCATGGATTGTAGACCCAGGCCTTAGGCATAACATGGACTTAGGCACCAGGTAATTATGGGGGGGCACTTATTTTGGAAAATCTTAGCCCGTTCTATTCAGCAAGGATGAGGGATCCTGGCAAAGGTTGCAGCTCATCTCCAAGGAGGAAAGCCAGTGTAAGCTGGAGGAAGCAGGAAGTGTTTAACAGCTAGAGTACATTCCTATTATTTTCTGTTGTGCATTCACTTCAGGGAGTGACTCGGGCCTCTGAGGGTCCCAAAGAAACTCTCTCAGGATCCAATGGAGCCTTTTGCGCACTCTGGTAAGTGCCGGGAGCAGTCAGTCAGTCATTAAAAGTGATAGAAAACGTACCCAACTTTCTGGGCAGAGGCTGCTAATTAATGCCACAGAGATTACAGACGGGCTGATCAAGGCCGAGGTTTTGATTGAAGGACTGTAAATGCTACTGTGGAAAATCTAATTGGGAAAATTTGGAAGGGTTTTAGTCTAAAGATGGTGTGGTTAATTAGCCGCCCTTAACTACTCTACCTGGGGTGTGTGGTGATAATGAGACAGCGACACTTAAGAACAAAATAGCAGGAGTTATTTGGAGCCCAGCACAAAATAACTGAAGCATCTCCCCCTGGACTGTGTCAGCTTAGCCCAGTCAAGGGACATTCTACGCGTGTGACTCTCAATGCAGCCTCCTAGGAGCAAAATTTGGCTGAAGAGCTGGGGTGGGACCCTGGCCTGGATCATAGCCCCGTCAAAGAAGCTGGGAACTGGAAGGATTTTGGTTTCCTGTTCGTTATTGGTGTTGGCAGGGCAGCGGGGCCGAGGAGCACCAGTCCGGGTGATCTGGGAAGGGCAGCATATCACAGAGCTATTACAGAGAATGGGCTTGGTGCCCACTTGTACTATGGCCCTGTTACGCTGTTCTGGTGCCAGCAGGGGGTCAGAAACAGGGCCCTGAGAACAGACCCTGCACAGGGGCCTTTCCACCAGCATAAAACTGGCCGTACACCAGCCCTACTCCCTGCTGCTGGCACCGAGAGTGAGCCAGGGCTGGGAAGGGGTCAGAGGGTCAGCGTTCACAGCTGCCTAGGGGCCACGGGAAGCAGTGTGTAAGCTAGAGCAGCCCTGAAACTACTCTAAATGACACCAAGGGCCAGACAGGGCCCTGCACAGCCCCAGACTATGGGGCCACAAAGGTGGGGCTTAAAGCACGTTTGTCCCTCTCCCCTTGCCCCTAATGCAAGAGAATTGGGGTCAAGGCATGTATCCGTGTGTCCTGCTAGAATACGTACTGTAGCACTTCTGTGCGACATGATGCCTACCGCCAGAGCAAACATGCCAAAATTTCACCTTGTAAAAGCACGCTGTAGGGTTGGGGGTTCGGTTTCTAGTGTGGGATTATCAGGAGCTACATCTTCAGAAGACCAAGCTTCACCACTGGTCTAATAATCTGGTCTCCCAAATGTGGCCGCTGCCATCACCTGCCCATTACAGAGTCTGTTCACGTCCAGGCAAAAATAAATGTGTTCAGTTCGGCTGCTCAACGCTGACCCGTGTTTTGTTCCACCGGCTGACAGCCCCCTATGCAATCTGTCATTACTATGTTTCCCTGGTTATTTAGAACGCGGCAGTTATCTGTAAATTACAACCTGCCAGACCCACTTCTCAGCCTGCCCAAAGCAGCTGTTCTTTGCAAAATGCATTTCTCCACCAATTACCAACACTGCTATCGGAAATGTATTGCTGGATTTATACTGAATAAGGCTCTGAAAGCCTGCCTGGCTCCAGTGTCTAGTGCCCTAACACTCCAGCAATTTGTGCTGATTTAATTAAGCTCTTGACCTGCTTGGCACCGTGATTGACAGCAGCCTTTTTTCAGGTCCTTCTGACAACAGGTGTGCTTCACTGCTGAATGGCCCTGTTCACAGTGGGCTAGCACCACTAAGAGTTACACATTGCCACCTGCCCAGGTACCCTATACAACCCCCCACCCCCATTATCCCAGTGGTTAAGGCCTCACCTTCCATGTGAGGCCTTAACCACCTGAGATGGCCTGCTCTGGCCTAGGTCAGTGCCCTAATCACTGAGCTCTCCACATATTCATTAGGCCAGAATGTAAGTGTTTACACAACGCTGCCCCACTGAAAAAACATCCCCTAGCCCAGTAGTCATAGCCCTCAGCTATGAGACAGGAGAGCCAAGGACAAGGCCTTTCTCCTCATCACTGGGCTAGTGGGGAAACAGAGGCAGCATTGCCCCCTCCCGCCCCCTTCTCAGTTTTTCTTGAAAAACAGCTGACCTGGCTGCAGGGAGGGTTCGTGGCTGGGAATCCTGAACTGAAGGGGGCACTCCCTCTGGCCCTTGGAGGGGCTGGGCTTAGGCCACACCCCTCTCGTCACTCTTCCCGACTGGTTGGTTTAGGTGGCTTAGGGTGCTGGATTCTGTGGATCTCATTCTCAAGTGCCTGGCTCTCCTCGGACCTTGTACAGGGCACCTGGAAGCCTCATTCGGGGTGTGGATTCCACCAGGCAGCAGGGCACCTAGACATAACCTGTTGCAACGCTGAGTCAGAGTCCCACCCTGGGATCTTAAGGCTCCTAAACACCTTTGAAAATCTGGCCCCGTGATCTTGCGATGCCTGACTATCACAAGCACTGATCTGACTGGCTGATCGCTCCGGGGTGCTAATCCCATTGACACCAGTTGAGGATCTGGCCTCATGTGTGAATTAAACCTGAGAATTAAATAGGGTGTTAAAAATCAGAAAAGTTTTCAGAAGAGTCTGACCAAGTTACTACAGCTCAGAAAATCCCCTCGGAGCCTGATCTGTGTGAAATGAACTTTGCCACACAGGTGCAGGCTGACGGGACCCTGCCTGCAAGCACCTGATCTGAGGAAGTTAAGTATTAAATGATTCTGGTCAATCGTTTCTCTACTTTCATATTATTGTTTAAAAGCAGCTCGTGTGGCTCTCTTGAGTGCATGTACCTCTGTTTGTGGCATGTGGGTGGGTATGGAGAACCTCTGTAGTCAGTAACACTGGTTATATTTGCCAAAGTAACTAATGATTTCAGGACACTGTTTTTGGGTGCTCAACCTGAGATGCCTTAATTGGATGTGATTTTCAAAGGACAAATGCTCAGCACTTTCTGAAAATCAGGTCCTTTTTAAGGCAGCTCAGGTCCACCCAAAATCACAAGGCATGTTTAAACATTTGGGCCCTTATCCGCTTATGTCTGGAAAATTGAAGGACATAAATCCACACCGTGTAGAGGTCACGCATCGGTCTCTTGGAAGGGGAGGTGGGAGGATGCCATATCTTATACTGACATGTGCCAACTTTTCATAAACTCAAGGCTGGATCTGTGGGAAGAACGTCTCCCTACAGAAGAAAGTAACACAATAGGAACAGGGATCCTTTGTTCAATCTACAACTCTGAATAAGACACAATTATTTAGTTCTTAGCTCCAACACCTGGCAATTTGCTGACTAGTCTTATTTTAGCAAAACAAGATTATCTGTTTACCCCAGCTTTCTCTTAGCTGATCACTGTTTGCTAGGCCTCTGGTCTCTTGACCAAACTCTGGACTTTGGGTCTGGAAAAGAGCTGGCACGATCCATATACCAGGTTGTTATATAAAATGCACATGGAGTTTAACCCTTCAGAAATGTCAGTGACAACCTGTAAATTCTAGTGTTTGCCTTATGTTTGCAAAATAAAACAGTTTAAAAAAACCCCTTAAAATATAGCACTTTATTGTTGTCATATACAGTTTTTAATTACAAAAGTTTTCACATAAAACAATTGTTTTTCTTAAAAAAAAAAAAAAAAAACACATAAGGGGCCAGATCCTCAGCTGGTGTAAACCAGCATTGCTCCTTTCACTTTAATGGAGTCAATGGCTCTTCAGTGGAGTCATGTCAATTTATACCAGCAAGGGGTCTGGACCAGGATGTGTGTCACAGACAATGTGAAGTGGATAGAGAAGATTCAGCCTAGAACTTTCCTGAAAAGAAGAGAAAGATCAGGGTCCCCAGCTGGTATAAATCCACTGAAGTCAATGAGATTAACTGAGGCTCTGTCCCAAAGTGAGAAAGGCTGAAACGTGAAAGAGCAACACCCTCCTTTGCCCTGTAATTCCAACATCCTGCAGAAGGCAGAAAAAGCTTCAGCTTCCATTATTGCCAAACTGTACCAGCCCTAGATAGGTGCCTTGCTGGGCCTGGAGGAGTCACAATGCTATACCTCAAAAGCACAGATGGGACAACTGTATATCAGGCAGGCGAGCCCCGTTTGCACACGGGATCAGGGGCAAAGAAGAGCCCTTTGCATATTTCTTACTCACCTCCAAGGTTCAGCAGCAGAAAATGTTTTGGAGTTGTCTCGATTTCTCATGCTATAGTCACTAAGTGGTGCAGCACATTGTGACTTTCACACTTGCCTGCACAGCTGAACTCCCAGTACCTAGCATAACGACAGGTTTCAGAGTAGCAGCCGTGTTAGTCTGTATCCGCAAAAAGAACAGGAGTACTTGTGGCACCTTAGAGACTAACAAATTTATTAGAGCATAAGCTTTCGTGGGCTACAGCCCACTTCATCGGATGCATATAGAGTGAAACATATATTGAGGAGATATATATACACACACATACAGAGAGCATGAACAGGTGGGAGTTGTCTTACCAACTCTGAGGGGCCAATTAAGTAAGAGAAAAAAAAAAAACTTTTGAAGTGATAATCAAGATAACTCAGTACAGACAGTTTGATAAGAAGCAAGTGTGAAAATACTTACAAGGGGAGATAGATTCAATGTTTGTAATGGCTCAGCCATTCCCAATCTTTATTTAATCCTGAGTTGATTGTGTCTAGTTTGCATATCAATTGCATATAAAAAAAAAAAAAGGATTCTGCGTGGACTCCTCCGGACGGTCGAAACAACAGACTGGATTTCTACATAGATTGCTTCCGTCAACGTGCAAAGGCTGAAATTGTGGAAAAGCAACATCACTTGCCCCATAACCTCAGCCATGCTGAACACAATGCCATTTACAGCCTCAGAAACAACCCTGACATCATTATCAAAAAGGCTGACAAAGGAGGTGCTGTCGTCATCATGAATAAATTGGAATATGACCAAGAGGCTGCTAGACAGCTCTCTAACACCACATTCTACAGGCCATTATCCTCTGATCCCACTGAGGATTACCTAAAGAAACTACACCATCTGCTAAAAAAACTCCCTGACAAAACACAGGAACAAATCTGTACAGACACATGCCTAGAACCCCGACCAGGGACATTCTATTTGCTACCCAAGATCCATAAACCTGGAAATCCTGGACGCCCCATCATCTCAGGCATTGGCACCCTAACATCAGGCTTGTCTAGTTATGTGGACTCTCTCCTCAGACCCTACGCTACCAGCACTCCTAGCTATCTTCGAGACACCACTGACTTCCTGAGGAAACTACAATCCATCGGTGATCTTCCAGAAAACACCATCCTGGCCACTATGGAGGTAGAAGCCCTCTACACCAATATTCCACACAAAGATGGACTACAAGCCGTCAGGAACAGTATCCCCGATAATGTCACAGCTGACCTGGTGGCTGAACTCTGTGACTTTGTCCTCACCCACAACTATTTCACATTTGGGGACAATATATACCTTCAAGTCAGCGGCACTGCTATGGGTACCCACATGGCCCCACAGTATGCCAACATTTTTATGGCTGACTTAGAACAACGCTTCCTTAGCTCTCGTCCCCTAACGCCCCTACTCTACTTGCACTACATTGATGACATCTTCATCATCTGGACCTATGGAAAAGAAGCCCTTGAGGAATTCCACCATGATTTCAATAATTTCCATCCCACCATCAACCTCAGCCTAGATCAATCCACACAAGCGGTCCATTTCCTGGACACTACTGTGCTAATAAGCGATGGTCACATAAATACCACCCTATACCGGAAACCTACTGACCGCTACACTTACCTACATGCCTCCAGCTTCCATCCAGGACACACCACACAATCCATTGTCTATAGCCAAGCTCTAAGATATAACCGCATTTGCTCCAATCCCTCAGATAGAGACAAGCACCTACAAGATCTCTATCAAGCATTCTTAAAACTACAATACCCACCTGCTGAAGTGAAAAAACAGATTGACAGAGCCAGACGAGTACCCAGAAGTCACCTCCTACAAGACAGGCCCAACAAAGAAAATAACAGAACACCACTAGCTGTCACCTTCAGCCCCCAACTAAAACCTCTACAGCGCATCATTAGAGATCTACAACCTATCCTGAAAGATGATCCTTTACTCTCACAGATCTTGGGAGACAGACCTGTCCTCGCTTACAGACAACCCCCCAACCTAAAGCAAATACTCACCAGCAACCACACATCACTGAACAAAAACACTGACTCAGGAACCTATCCTTGTAACAAAGCCCGATGCCAACTCTGTCCACATATCTATTCAAGTGACATCATCATAGGGCCTAATCACATCAGCCATACCATCAGGGGCTCGTTCACCTGCACATCTACCAATGTGATATATGCCATCATGTGCCAGCAATGCCCCTCTGCCATGTACATTGGCCAAACCGGACAGTCTCTACGCAAAAGAATTAATGGACACAAATCTGACATCAGGAATCATAATACTCAAAAACCAGTGGGAGAACACTTTAACCTGTCTGGCCATTCTATGACAGACCTGCGGGTGGCTATCTTAAAACAGAAAAACTTCAAAAACAGACTCCAACGAGAGACTGCTGAGCTGGAATTGATATGCAAACTAGACACAATCAACTCAGGATTAAATAAAGATTGGGAATGGCTGAGCCATTACAAACATTGAATCTATCTCCCCTTGTAAGTATTTTCACACTTGCTTCTTATCAAACTGTCTGTACTGAGTTGTCTTGATTATCACTTCAAAAGTTTTTTTTTTTTCTCTTACTTAATTGGCCTCTCAGAGTTGGTAAGACAACTCCCACCTGTTCATGCTCTCTGTATGTGTGTATATATATCTCCTCAATATATGTTTCACTCTATATGCATCCGAAGAAGTGGGTTGTAGCCCACGAAAGCTTATGCTCTAATAAATCTGTTAGTCTCTAAGGTGCCACAAGTACTCCTGTTCTTTTTCCCAGTACCTAGTTCATCCTTGCAAAAGCACTGCGGGGTCTGTCTACAGCAGGACACTGACCCACTGCTTGAAAAGTTTCACTCCTGCCACTTAAAGCGTTCTTGAATGTTTGTCTCTCATCCTGGTCACGGCATTGGGTCAGGAAGCCCAATCGCTGGTGACCGTTGTCAGGGAAGGATGAATTTGCGAGGGGAGATGAACTCCTAGCATTTAAATGTTGCAGTGTGAAACCTGACTTTACTATTTGGTCCTCATTGTTCAAGACCATTTTAGCTCCAGTGCAGACTGGGCCTCAACGCATTGTCTCCAACACTAGGACTTCGAGGAGGTCTGGACATTTGAGCATCACAAGTGCAGCAGCAAATCTTACACTGCAAGCCAGAATTGCTACGAGCAATTATTTCCTGGAGATAAACCAGATTACACAGGACATATTATCAGCTTCTAAAATCCTGCACTCTTTACATACTTTTCCCTGTACAGGTGGCTGCCAACAAGCCACTATGGAGTATTTTTTGCCCTCTTTAAGTCATCATGACATTCTGCCTGCTTGTGACTGAACTTTGAGTGGTGTTTTTGTTGCTGTTTAGTTTTTTGCCCTGCCAGTCTATAGCTTCATGCAACTGCAATGCTCCTTTCATTTTGCCACTGCAACAAGCAAAGACTGTGCCTTTCCTCTGAGCTGAAACAGTTCCAGTTCCTGGCAGGAAAGTAAAATTCATTCCCAGTTCCTTTTCTAGGCCACTAACTGGCTAGACACTGGCATTATTGTGGTCTGTCCAAGGCGACTGATTTACTTGGCAATTGCTATAAGATTGGTCAAATGGCTCAAATAAGAAACAAAAAGCAGATGGCAATGTGCTCCTGCCACTGTTGATTTAGTGTGTAACATGTTTCGGGAGTGGCAATATCCCAAAGTGGTAAAAGAAGGGGGGATTAAAACAAAGAGCCCGCATTGAAAGCTTCTTGCAACCAATGGGCACAGGAGACCCTTCCCAGCTTGGTCTCTGCAGTGGCACCAGCCTAAGAGAAAGGTGAAGAAACTCACACGGGAGTCAAAGAATAGTGCAGAAGATGCTCCCGTTGTTGTGACAGCCTCCGTCCATCCGTGCAGCTATCCTGGTCGACATGGTGGTAACTTTCTGACTGTTCGTTGCCGTGGAGGTTCCTCGGCTGGATCCTTCGATGTGAGGTCGTGCTGGAGGGTTCTCCAGGGTCCATGCAACGTCAGACCTGGAGAAAGAGAAAAAACACCCCACAAGCAGCCATTAGCAATTGGGGAGGGGGAGGAGCTTCATTCTCAGCCAATGGAATGACACCAATGGAATGACTTGAGAGCTGATTGATGTTTTTGGAATTGGGAAACTTCAAAGAAAATCATTGTCGGAATTTGGCATTTCAATGCAAAAGAAAACATGGGAAAGTAAATTGATTACATTTATGAAAATCTCCCCTCCCTTCTCTCTCTCTCTCTCTCTCTCACACACACACACACACACACACACACTTTGTTCCAACTCTCAAGCAGGACAATGTGTGTGAAATTTTGGAATTTCAATGAAATGTCAAATTTTGATGAGAAAAAAGGGGGGTGGGGATGGGGGTGGGGGTATCCAAACACATTTGTGTGATTTTGTTCCCTGTTTTTCAACCACCTTCTCCATGTGAGCGCAGTGCAGGTCTTGGGGATGTGGTGGGTCAGGGAAAGAGAGCGGCGGAGGGAAAGTGTACGTCTGGAATCTGTATAAAGAAACCCTGCTAAACTTATTATGTGGAAGAACAGGTTTGTTTTGGGATAAAATAAAAGCTGTTGGGGGTTCAGTAGTCATGGCTGATTTAGGTCTCGAGAGGAATGCACTAAGGGTGCAGGCCTGGAACTGTACACATACACCCAACCCACTCAAGAATCGCCTGCCTTCCCGTCCACCAAAGAGTGGTGCTGATTTTCGTCTGACTGAGAACAATGGAAAGCAACAGCCCCAGGCTCTGAGTGCACTGCCGGTGATTTTACAGGAACAAATTCAGAAGCACAATCCACTCAGATCAGCTCTTCTAACAGGCAGCAGCTCAGAGTGGAATACTAGTCTGTCTGTAGGTGTTTCACGGGCCGCCCGCCACCAGGGGAACGGGGGTGTGCACTCCAGTACATCAGCCTGTTCCTCTCTCCTCCAACCTCCCTTCAAAGGCCAGGTGAAATCAATGGGCCCTGTTCAGGGAAAAGGAGGCCACCCCCACATATGAGAACAAGGCTGCTAGGAGAGAGCCAATGGAAGAGCATTCGGGGAGCCGGCATTAGAAAAGGTGCATCAAGCCTCTTGCTTCTCCCCAGTGGGGAGCCTGGTTTTCCCAGGGTCAGAAGTAAGATGCTTCCAGCCTCTGTCTCCAGAAGCCCAGGCTCCTTTGCACAGGTCCTCAGAGAGCTTGGCCCTGCAGGAGCCGGTGCCTGGAGCAGCTGAGCAAACCTGCCCCAAATGAAGAAGAGGGTGAGGAAAGCGGAGCAGGCTCATGGCCTGAAGCCCCCAGCTTGTGGCCTCTCCTAGGGGTCACTGCCCACATTTTGAGAAGGGCTATTCTAGGCCAAGGGACTCATTAAAGAGCAGCACAAAGGGCTTACTTGCTCTTGAAGGTGAGGAGTTTGTTGTTCTGCACAATACAATCTTCTGCATTCGACACCTGCTGCAAAATGGTCTTCTTGGACCTCCCTTGAAAAATCAGGTTTTCCTGCACCAGGCCTTTGGTTTGGTCAAGCATAACAATCCCATAATCCCAGAAGGACTGGATCCTGTTCTTGGTTACCTGGGGGGAAAATATCCCAACATGGCACAACCAGAACCTGGCAAGAATACTGGGCCACGTGGCCTTTTCCATGATCTAATCAAATAAAGTGCTGCAGTTGTACATGGTACTTTAGTATATCTATTTACCTGTCATCAATACAAACAAAACCCCAAAGATCTTAAAGCCTAGGGCCCTGATTCAGCAAAGCACATGCTCAACGGTAACCACATACCTAAATGCTTTGCTGACTAGACACAGATTTAAGAATGGACTTAAATACACTGATGAACTGCGGGATAAATGTCCAACTAGGACCAGTACAGTTAAGCAAAGGGGCAATGTTTAGGCCAGCCTGGACCAGAGAGAGATGGGCTGGGGAGGTTACAGAGTTCCAGGATGGTTTCTCATGTGGTCACAGAACTTTGAAGGAGTCATGTTCAGAAGGCTGTTAATTCTATTTTATTAAGGTGTCCTTGTAATCCAGAAGGCTCACACCTGGGGACGGAGTTCTGGGCGAGGGTGTGTTTAAATATGGTGTTGGCTGAAGGTCAGCGCTGTGGCCGATGGGTCTAGGCAGCTGGACTGCGGGTTACAGGTCTCAGAAAGAAGTGTGCCGTGGGACCCTAAGATTGGGAAGTGACCACCCTCCATTCAGGCTCCAGAGGCTTAAAACACCCAGAGATCCAGCGACCCAGAGGCTTGGTTGTTCCAATGGTTAATTACTCTCGCTGTTAAACATTTAAGCCTTATTTCCAGTCTGAATTTGTCTAGCTGCTACTTTCAGCCATTGGATCGTGTGAGATCTTTTCTCTGCTAGAAATTTACCACGGGTCGTGGTGGAGTCTCCATCAGTGACAATTTATAAATCAAGAGTGTATGTGTTTCTAAAAGATCCGCTGTGGGAATTATTGTGGGGAAGTTCCCTGGCCTGTGTTATGCAGGAGGTCAGACTAGATGATCCCTTCTGGCCCTGGAATCTCTGAGTGAGAATTAGGATCCCCTCACCGCTGAACGTCTCCCATGGGCAGCAGTCCCAATCTCTATCGTCCTTGTTATCCTGGGCAGAGCCACCAGGGACAGTGCAAACTGTTTACTTCTTCTCACGCGACTCTTGGGACAGAGAACAGATCCTTGCTAGAGTCTGCATGAGAAACAACAACAGCAACTAGCGTAGCCCGGGCTTCAATCAGTGTTCCCTGGGGCCCGTGACAATTTGAATTCTCCCTCAATCCCTCAGGGGTATTTGCACCCGGGGAGCAGTGTGATTAGGGTTTCCATAGGTCTAGTTTAGTGTTAGGCCCAGATGACAACAGTTCCCTGATCAGAATGTTTTTCAGAAGGAGTTTGTGGTTCATGAACAGAACGGAGGAGAGAGCACCCATCTCTATAGCGTAACCTCAGAGCTCTCTGCGTGTTAATTCTCTGGGCCTTTTCAGTGAAGATTATTGCAACAGACTACTATTGCACCTTACTGTGGCTTCACCCCATCAAAGACTAGAACAAAGGTGACTTTTACCCTTAGGGTAACACTGACAACTCACGAGGAGTGGGATGGCTGCATCTAGTTTGCTGCAAACTGCAGCAACTCCTGCTTTTAATGCAGTGGTGCAGCCTGCAGGTTCTGGAGGTCTCAAGGTGCAATGCTCCCTTTTGCTCCAAGTAGCTTGGTTGTTCAGGCGGACATGGAGCAATGCATACTAGGATCTGTAGTCCCCATTAGACACACCAATACACTAAACATGAAAGCAACTGTTGACCATATTGCAGAACTCCTTGGGCTGCACTTGGCTTTTGGGCGGGATTTTGGCTACCGTTGGGTTAGATACAACAATGGCAGTGGAGCAACTAACTCAATAAAGCAGGTGGGGTAGGAGAAAGACAAGCAAAGTGAGACCACTGTAGTCAAGGGGACTACCGCAGTCTCTGGCTGTCTCCGTTTTGCTCTCTTTTTGGCAAATAGGTTCCACATGGAAGACACAATTGTCTATCCACATACAAGGAATAATCACAGAGCTACCTACGCTGGGAAAAGTCAGATCAACAGTGTATGAAAAGTCAAATAAAAATCAACATTGGAGTGACAAATGTGCTATTAATCAGAAGTGTGGCCTAGTGGATAGATGAACATGATTTATAGGGGAAGAATCAACTTGTTTTTTATAAAGGGAAATCATTCATGCCTCACCACTCTATTAACATTTGTAAGTGGGTCAACAAACTTCTGTACAAGGGTGATCCAGGGGATACAGTGTACTTGGACTTTCAGAAAGCCTTTGACAAGGTCCCTCACCAAAGGCTCTTAAGCAAAGTAAAAAGTCCTGGGATCAGAGGGAAGATCCTCTCATGGATCAGTAACTGGTTAAAAGATAGGAAACAAAGGGGTAGGAATAAATGGTCAGTTTACAGAATGGAGAGAGGTAAATAGTGGGGTCCCCCAAGCATCTGTATTGGGTCCGGTCCTATTCAACATATTCATAAATGATCTGGAAAAGGGAGTGAACAATGAGGTGGCAAAATTTGCAGATGATACAAAACTACGCAAGATAGTTAAGTCCAAAGCAGACTGCGACGAGTTACAAAGGGATCTCACAAAACTGGGTGAATGGGCAACAAAATGGCAGATGAAATTCAATGCTGATAAGTAATGCACATTGGAAAGTATAATCCCAACTATACATCTAAAATGATGGGGTCTAAATTAGCTGTTACCACTCAAGGAAGAGATCTTGGAGTCACTGTGGATAGTTCTCTGAAAACATCCACTCAATGTGCAGCGGCAGTCAAAAACACGAACAGAATGTTGGGAATCAATAAGACAGACAGAAAATATCATAATGTCACTATATAAATCCATGGTACGCCCACACTTTGAATACTGTGTGCAATTCTGGTCACCCCATTTCCAAAAAAGATATATTAGAATAGGAAAAGGTACAGAAAAGGGCAACAAAAATGATTAGGGGTATGGAACAGCTTCCATAGGAGGAGAGATTTAAGAGAGACTGGGACTGTTCAGCTCTGAAATGACTAAGGGGGGATATGATCAAGGTCTATAAAATCATGACTGTGTGGAGAAAGTGAATAAGGAAGTGTTATTTGCCCCTTCACATAACACAAGAACCAGGGGTCACCCAATGAAATTAATAGGCAGCAGGTTTAAAACAAACAAAAGGAAGTTCTTCTTCACACAACGCACAGTCAATCTGTGGAACTCATTGCCAGAGAACGTTGTGAAGGCCAAGACCGTAACAGGGTTCAGAAAAGGATTAGAGAAGTTCATGGAGGACAGGTCCATCAATTGCTATTAGCCAAGATGGTCATGGATGCAGTTCCGTGCTCTGGGTGTGTCTAGCCTCTGACTGCCAGAAACTGGGACTGGATGACAGGGGATGGATCACTCAAAATTGCCCTGATCTGTACATTTCCTCTGAAGCACCTGGCATTGGCCACTGTCAGAAGACAGGATACTGGGCGAGATGGACCATAGGTCTGATCCAGTATGGTTCTTTTTATGAGCACTGCACAGAGACTTTGGAGAGCTGGACTCTATTCTGGGTGACTTCTGGCAAGTCACTGCCCACTCTGTGCCTCAGTTTCCCCCTTTGTAAAATGAGGATAATGATCCTCACCTCCTTTGTAAAGAGCTTTGCAACCTGCTGATGAGAAGAGTTAAGTACTATTACTATCATTACAGATGTATTCCGTGAATGGAAATTCTCTCGTTCACGATCTCCTACCCTCTCCGACATGCATGTTTGTTAAGCGATAGAGTTGCTGCACATGAGCAGTGCTGCTCCGCTCTCCTGTGAAGGGAGGGGGAATTCGCTGCTCCTGTTTCCCTTTGATTATCTTTGTGATGCTACAAATGACTAGCAGCTTTCACTACAAATCCAAAGAAGAGAAGCTAAGACCTACGGACTTTGACCGTTCTTCTGGGATGGACACCAGCCCTGAACCCAGGTCTGGTTTCCTCCTAATGCACCAATCCATCCAGCCTAATGAATTCAGGAGAGACAAATGCAGACTGGAAATACGGGGCACATTTTTAAACAGTGAGAGTAATTAACAATGGTACCAATTTACCAAGGGTGGTGGTGAATTCTCCATCATGGGCTATTTTTAAATGAAGATTGGATAGTTTTCCTTTAAGATGTGCTCTAGGATAGAGCAAACAGGACTGTGTTACATGGGAGGTCCGAGTAGATGCTCAGAGTGGTCCCTTCTGGTCTCGGAATCTAAGACTGGTTTGAACACCCACCTTCATGTCCGCAGTCTGTAACAACTGGAGGCCACATCCCCGGTTGCCTACGATGTCGTTCTCAACGATGACCCCGTCGCCCTTGGAGGTGATGCCATGGCTGCTGTTGTCATAAATGCCATTGCCACGCAGCTCCACTCTGGCCTCGCTTTCGACCAGCACCCCGCCGAGGCTGTTGCAGGAGATGCTGTTGTTGGCGAGTCGTGTGAGCTGGCTGCTCTGAAACACAGCAACCCCGCTGTCGTGGTTGGCATGGATGGCGTTGGCTATGACGTTAAGTGCTTCGCTGCTCTTGACGTACAAGCCTGCGGCTGCAAAAGAGGGGGAAAGAAGTCAGCGAACTCGTTCGAGTGAATGAAACAGGGCAGATGAGACAACTGGGTCTGCCGGGCAGCCAGAGAAACAAGTCTTCCACCAGCCTAGGATTGGGAAACTCTGAATGTGCTTAACTGTTCAACACCCTGAGTTCTGGACGGGAATAAACCCCAAAATGCTAAGAAAAACTCAGGCTAACCGGCACTCGGGTTGGTGCTATGGATCGGTGAGCCTCCACTCGGAGGCTGTCTTTGGACAAAGCGAAGTGGGTTTGACGTTTGTAATACAGCCCCAAGGCCAGGCTAGTTCACAAGCTACAGACATTTTGCACGGCTCTCGTGATAAACTCCAGGGTGTCAGCACTGAACTGGGCAGACTCTGGAATGGGAGAGGGCAACAATACTGATAGAAACAGCTGTGATAGAAACGGAGAGCTAGCGGTTGGCGTAGGAGTAATATAGACGCTGCCCAAGGGGTCATTAATGGAGCGGCATCTCTGGTTTCCTGAGACTCAAGCTGACCCTTTATTCAGGGCTGTAGAGAGAGGGATTTTCCATACCCCAGCTGTGGTTTCCCATGTCTTCCTGATCTTCTGTTACTACTCCCATCACCTGTCCTGCCCCCCCACATACAAGCTCCAGTAAGTACCCTCTTGCAGGAATCAACTTTCCATCCAAGGACTGCTGGGTGGGGCTCGCTTTGGAGCTCAACGCTGCTCCCTACGTTAAAGCTTTTTCTCCATCTCCCTTCCAAAGGGATGAACACAGAGGCCCTGCAGCCTTCTCACTCCCTGACTACCTGCTCCTTTTCTGCAGGGGGTGAAGAAAGTGGCTTTAAACTACCTTTGTGCTTCCTGAGTTGTTGGTCAGACCAGTGCCCTCTCTGGCTTCAGCACAACCCAGAGCAGCCCCATGGCTGCTCTAAGGGCAGGTCCACACTGGGGCGGGGGATCGATCTAGGAAACGCAACTTCAGCTACGAGAATAGCGTAGCTGAAGTCGACGTTTCCTAGATCGAACTAAATTTACTTACTTCGGGTCCACGCGGCGCAGGCAGGCTCCCCCGTCGACAGCGCTTCCTCCTCTCGGCGAGCAGGAGTTCCGCAGTCGACGGGGGAGCGCTTCTGGGATCGATCTATCGCGTCCAGATGAGACACGATAAATCGATCCCAGAAGATCGATCTCTAGCCGCCGAATCAGGCGGGTAGTGTGGACCAGCCCTCAGCCTCACCAGCTTGTAATGGCCCTCTGAAGACTCTCTGCGGGGCTCATATCCAGCCAGAGTACAATGCACACTCCTTTCCACCCTTCAACCCTGGGGGCTGCCAGGGCCTGGTGTAACATGGTCCTACTGGGATATGCCCAGAGAGGAAAAATCCCAGTGATGGAAATCCTGCAGTGGTTGTTTCCACCCCCTTTGTAGCCTATATACAATGGCTGCAGCACTGGATAAAATCCAGTCCCTGGTCTAGAGACTGAATTTGTCCTCTGCAAGGCAGTGCCAGGCGCTACCACCGCTAGGCCTCACTCCCCTCCAGTCTGCTCCTCCATTCGCCTGGCTCCATCATACTCAGAGCTGCACGGTTACTGTGACTGTGATCGCCACAGGCCCCAGGAGACCCCTAGCACTTCTCTCCGGGGATTCGGGGGGGGGACGGAGTCAGGCCCTGGACAGCATGTTTGGGGCAGGCCCAGCTGGGGCCACGTTCACCTCCATTGTGATTGATGCTGTTGGACTCCACCAGTGCCACGCTGATGGGCCGTCGGGAGGTGAAGCGCTCGTCCTCGCTGTCCAAGTCATTCTCCCAGCTGGCAGCTTCGCCCTCGTCGTTGAAGTTCTCGTTGCCGCCTTGGTTGGCGAGATAGTCGTTGGCATCGTCCTTGCGGCAAAACACGGCCACCCCATAGATGCTGTTGTGGCCAATTCGGTTGTTTGTGATGTGAGGGAGGCTGGAGGACATTATCCACACGCCACAGCCCTTGTTACCTGCAGCATGCAGAGACAGACCAAAGTGTGACAGCCATTGTTATAGGCTCCAACCGCAGGCCGGCTCCACTGGGCTAGGCCCTGTGCACACCAGAGCTGGGCGCAATTTTTCAGGCAAAACGTTTTTTCAAACAAACCAGGCAGCTTTGATGACACCAAAACGTTTCATGAATTTGTCTCGGTTTCACCAAATGATTTCGGTCAGAAAAAAACCCTAAAAATAAATTATGAAACCAATCAAACCATTTCCATTTTTCACTTTGAAACGACTTGGTGTTTTGACATTTCCTTTCGTTTGAAAAAACAAAACAACAACAAAACAAACACATGAAAATGGTCAAAATTTAAACCAAAAAAAAAGCCACGTGGCAGAAACAAAACACTTCATTCGACCTGAAATGATTTTCTGTTCCACTTTTTGACTCGCTGAAAATTTTGAAAAATTCCATTTCCGGTTCAACCTGAAACCATTCCCCTCCCCGACAGCCTTGCCAGCAAACTGAAAAATCTGTTATTCACACAGGTCTTAGCACAGACACCTAGTGAGAGACAGCCCCTGCCCCACGGAGCTTACAGTGTAAATAGACCAGACAGAGAGCAAGTATCATTGTGCTTGCTTTACAGATGGGGAACCGAGACCCACTGGACTGGGACCTGGGAAAGCTGGGTTAATTCCTGGATCTGCCACTGACCTGCAGGGTGATCTTGAACAAATCATCACCTTGTGCCTCAGTTTCCCATCTCTAAAATGGGGATACCAATACTTCCTTTGTCTGTCGTGTCTATTTACACTGCAGCTTCAGGAATGGTCTCTCACAACGTGCCTGTGCAGTACCTGGCAGAATGGGGCTACTAGGCATTGGTGAAACACAAACGGTAATAAAATCCCCTTTTGCCATTGCTAGGATGTGGTTTATAATTCAGGTCCTCATGTTCCCTGGGAGCATATACTGTGATGTGTCACATATAGCATATGTCACATATATTCCTGTCCCTGTGGTCATCCTCACTCTTACTTGCTTTGTCCCCACGCCGCTGTTCCCGTTTACACAATTAAACACATACATAGATGTCTCCCATTGGTGTTTGTTCAAGGGTCTGTTTTCCTTTGTTTGCTGCTGGAAAATAAATCCCCCTTATGGGTATTTAGGTGGTTTATTCCAGGCTCCTGCTCTCCTTGTTAGATGCTGCCAAGCTAATGACTGATGATTCCCTCTTGAGCTGAGTTACTCTAAACCAATGTCACTCGAAAGACGCAATGAAACATACTGCCATGGAAACTCAGTGGAGAACAGTACCTACTGTGTCTGATCTGGCAATTTCCTGCAATATCCTTGGGAGACCTTATTGAATTAAATGTAAGTATCTCTGTATTAATTAATGGTTTATCTATTGGGCTGGGACTGTATGTTAGCTCTTGAGGGGGTAGACGTGACAGATGTGAGACCTGGGGGTTCAAAGAACTATATTGAGCAAAGTGCCAGACAAGAATGGACTTTAGGAACAAAAAGTGTGAAGCGGTTTTCCTGGGGAACATCTAATAGGAGATGAAGGCAAATTCCCACCTCGAGCTATGCGAAAACTCAGCCTTTGGAAGCTGTGCCCTGAGGAGAAGGCCATTGTCTGCTGATCGCCTGTTACAAGCGGCCATGATCAAAGGCCCAAGCTGTATAAAGAATGACTGAATTATTCATGGTGGTTCTGGTTCTGAATGTGGGCCAGTTCTGAACTTGTAACCCTGGGGAAAACCCATTTGTGGGTTTTGAAGTACTGACAGCTCCCAGAGCCCGAGTTGGGAGTTGGGGTGACCTCTGGTAAGCTTTTTATCATGCGTGTAGGTTCTTTCATTGTTTTTAATGTTTTATCTGAAATGCTTTTACCTTAAGAATAAATAAATGTGCTTGCTTACAATACATGTCCTCCCCCTGCATTAGGAGCTTCTTTTAATTTTGAAAGTACTCTAAAATCCACATGCATGATGAGATTATCTAGGATATTCGTATGCCACAACAGGGCCAATGGTGCAAGTTTGGAATAATTTGGTTCAGGTGTATATTCTTCCCCAATAAGAAGAAAATTGTAATATTCCAGTTGCTCTAAAACTGACATGCATAGGGAGATTACCTTGAACAGGGATATGCCACAACTGAAACGGAGGTGGAGGGGAACTCCCACTGAGCTGAATGGGTCATTTCACACCACCCAGAGCTATTGTGTCCTAATTCATCTGAGCGCACCCCACTGAATGGGCCATTCCACACATCAACAGCACTCCTGTACTGCAGAGGGCTGTGCAGAGCTCCTTCCTTTGCACTCGCTCCCCGAAGTAGATACAAAGTCTGGGGCTCCCTGCTATTCCTCTTGCTGCCTCCAGCTGGTGGATGTGCTCCTCACAGCCCATCAGTTACCACCCTCCTTTCTTCCCAGGGCCCTTCCCGCCCTACATGGTGGGGCCAGGAGGAGGGCAGAGCTGGTAGCTAAAGTGGCAAATCAACCCCCTCCCACAGGTGCCCTCCAATCCTGCCCCCTCACTAACACCTCTTCCTCAAGAAACAAGGGAAATTAACTGCCCCAAAACATGGTTAATGCAGGTCTTGTTTACACTACAGGGCCTTCGCCGGTATAGCTCTGCCAGCTAGACGACCCCTGCTTAGTACCTTTCTCAACTCAAGAAGTATGTTTGAGATTCCTGCTGGCACTGCCAGTCTGACGTGCCTTCTCTGGCTTGTCAGATTGCATTTATAGCTGCTGGTGAACCACAGCGCCACTCATTAGACTGCTCCAGGCTGGTGAACCACCTGTGGTTCATTAATTTTATATCAGTGTAACTTCCCTGATTTCACTGGGGTTGCTCCTGATTTACACGGCTACAAGTGAGGAGAGAATCAGGCATAGGCACCGACTCCATGCGACTCCAGCGCTCAAGCACCCATGGAAAAAAATAGTGGGGGTGGTCGACACCCACCAGCCACAGCTGTTCAGCTGGGCTGCTATTCAGCTGTTCGGCAGCTGGCATGGGGCCTCGGGGGAGAGGGTGGAGTGGGGGCAGGAAGAGGCGGAGTGAGGCCGGGGCTTTGAGGGAGGGGGCGGAGCAGGGACAGGAAGAGGAGGAGCGAGGGCGGGGCCTCAAGGGAGGGAGTGGAGTGGGGTGGGGCCTTGGGGTGGAGCACCCACCGGGAAAAATAAAATTCAGCGCCTATGGGTCCAAGTTCTGCTTGCAAAGGACCCTCTACACCAGATAACTAACCTCCCTTTCTCCTTACTGCTTTTCTGCCCCCACCACAGCATATAGAGGCTTCTAATTCCATCTCATGGCATCAGCACCAAGTATGCATATTGGAACGGCTGCTTTAGCATTCATCCTGCAGCCTAGAAGCCAGAATGGGGAAAGACCTATTAAGTTTCATGCCCTTCCCCTGCTGGTGAATGGATATTTCCTTTGGCGTATTTTCTAGTAAGGTTTTGAAAGTCTCAGCGAATGCATCTTCCACCACTGCCCCAGCGAGATCATACTACAGCCTCCAGAAGTGAGTTTTTCCAAGGATTCAGCCTAGATTTTCCCTTTCCTAATCACATCCCTTTACTTCTACTGTAGTCAAACAGTCACATAGCACGCTAAATAATCTCACTGTGGGATTACACAGTCAGTGAGGCAGCATGATCTTGGCACTGGACTAGGACTCAGGAGTCTTGGGTTCTATCCCCAGCTCTGCCAGTGGCCGGCTGGGTGACCTGGGGGAAGTCACTTCCTCTCGCCGTGCCTCAGTTTCCCTATCTGTAAAATGGGAATAATGATTCTCACTTCCTTTGTAAAGCACTTTGAGACCTGCTAATGGAAAGTGCTAGATAAGAGCTTGCTATTAATAATGCACATACATCACAGGGGGCATTATTGGAATAATAAACCTACTAAAAATAGGAAACTATCACCCTGCGCTCCCCAGTTAGAGGCTTGTTGTCTTTTCTCCTCCTTTCCTGTCTCTTCAGGCCTCATTCCTGCTCCACCTCTTGCCTCCCTCCTCAGTAAGGGACCAATCCAACGCACACTGCAGTCAACACAATGACTCCCACGGACTTCAAAGGGCTTTGGGTCAGACCGTACATACTCGGTGCAAGGCACAGGAGCCCACGCTGGGGGTTCCAACCGCTTTTCACATATGCAGCCGTTTTATTTTGATCCTGTGAAACTGGGATTTATTTATTGCTCCAACCTGAGCATTTAATTTTAAAAATGCAACTAACTAGCCAGAGCATATTTTCTCTCTCCCTTTTTCTTTCACCTAAAGGGACCCGCTGTTCTCATTTGACTTCCCCTCTTCTCCTATTAATCCGTATGTCCTCCTATAATTCCCACCACTGATCCCAGATAACACTCGTTTCTGGACCTCCTATAACCCAAAACAGGCTAATTGTTGCCCGACTGGACCACAGCTCTCAGCTTTGTGTGGCCAGGGACTCTTCCTAGAGAAGTATTCCCAAGGCTTGAGACGTGAAGGCCGCAGCACTGGTGCGAGGTGAGAGATGGCCATTAGCGGCCGTTTTGCAGCCCCTGCAGTACACACCTATCCCTATAGATACATTATACATAAAGACAGGTTTCAGAGTGGCAGCCGTGTTAGTCTGTATCCGCAAAAAGAACAGGAGGACTTGTGGCACCTTAGAGACTAATAAATTTATTAGAGCATAAGCTTTCGTGGGCTACAACCCACTTCTTCGGATGCATATAGTGGGTTGTAGCCCACGAAAGCTTATGCTCTAATAAATTTGTTAGTCTCTAAGATGCCACAAGTCCTCTTGATTATACATAAAGGGACAGATTCCCTGTCCAATCCACCCCCTGATGGCAGGCTCTGAGGATGACAATCAGGGTTTCGACACCCCAAGGGGAGAACAAAAAGGTTTACCCCCTCCCCAATAAGCAGTTAAACCAACTGATTGCATGCTGTGTTATTGTACAATGGAAGAATATCAAGTAAGATCTTTATGAAAGCTTGTAATACACTGAACTGAACAGTCATTATGGTTACGGTTATGAATGCATGTGGAAAACTAGTTGTAAATGTGGCACAACTTCAGCAGCACCTCACAACCAGACGAGGGCGGCCCCAAGCACCTAGCCATTGTCCAGCCCAGGAAAAAAACAACCAGGAACCATCCAATCAAACAGAAACAGTTCAAAGCTGCAAAGAAAACCCCAGTGTTCGGGAACGAAGGGCTGGTCTATACTGGAAACATACATTGGCCTAGCTACGTCTCTCAGGGATGTTAAAAACCCACACCCTGAGAAATGTAGCTACACCGACCTAACCCCTGGTGTAGACAGCGCTAGATGGACAGAAGAATTCTTCCTTCAACCTAGGCTCCACCTCTCAGAACCCTTCCAGTTGCTGTTTTTCACCCCAAGCAGGTCTCTGTTGCACAAACTGCGTGAAGCGTCTGAGCCGAAGCAAGCTGATAACAGGAGGAGGGCTGCACAGACAATGAACCAGAGGGGAACGGGCCACGGGTCTGGTAATAAAGAACTAGGGCAGGCCGGGTTTGAGGAGATGGGACCGGAAGGGCTGTTGGCAACAACCTGCCAGGAGAAGCTAGGCTGGTGAAAGCCGGGGTGAGACCTTGCGATTGTGGGCTGACTACTGGTGTCGAGGAACTTTCAGAGCACCAAGGCTCCTGGAGGTAATGACAGCACCTCTTACTGGTCTGGGTAATCCACAGAATGCGAGACCAAGGCAGGACAAAGGGAGTGGAGATTGGCTGCAAGTCCCCCAGCATGGATTCCCCCGGTGTAAAGGAGTCCAGTGGACACACACCAGCTCCCCGCATCACCAGGGACCCCTCCCCTGGCACAAGGGCTGTGTTAGGGACAGGGAGAGGGAAGGAGGAGTGGCTATCCCCAGCTAGGGTATGGTCCCTTGGGGACCACAGCCAGTTGGCACAAGTTAGAGCAGCATCCAGGCTGCTCTTACTTGTGCTGGGGCAGAGAATCAGGGAGCCATAACTGACTTCCTGCCCACCTCCCCTGCCCTTGCTCAGCATGGAATCCAACTCTAAAGCTGCACTGGACCCTTGATTAAGCAAAAGGTGGGGGACAGCACAGTAGGATGTGGAGAGCTCAAGGCATTTTCCACATTTTTGGCTTCTTACCATAAATGGTGTTTCCTTCGATCAGCCCCTTGCCTCTCTCTCCCACCACCACTCCATCCGAGTAGCCACAGCAGATCAGGTTGCTCCTGAGGATGGGGTCACCCCCGCGCCGGATGTCCGCCCCTCCCCACTGGTTCTCACGAATGACGTTTTCTAACACAGAGCAGAAGAGAAAAAAAATCATCCGAGATCCCCACTGAAAGAAGGGAGGCTATGCTGCGTTCCTATGCACCGTCCACCCCCCAGGGCGTAGCTGCTAAACAATCTGACAGTCACACACACTGCTGGGAAGTCCTCATTCCCCCCAAGGAAGCTGAAAAGCAAAGTCCCTCTGTGTAACCGGGGCAGAAGAACCCAGCTGGGGAAGTGGGGAAATGATGCACCTACAGCTGAACTGAGTAGATTCACAAAACACATCGCATTCTATCCTGAAGTCAACAGCAAAATGACTATAATGGAACCAGGATTCCACCCACCATTGATTTAGCAAATTTCACCTCTTTTTGTTTGCAAATCATCCCACAGAACTGGCCTGAATTTGCTCTTGGTGAAGGTAACGGGAGTTTTACTGGATTGGCCCTGGATAAGCACCGTTCTTTACCCAATCACAGAGGGGCCTGCTCCCAGCTCAACAGAGCAGCAGTACGGGAAAAGGAGATGCAAGAAGAACAATGGCTGGAGACAGGACAGGGGATGACAGCAGAAGCAGATTACTGCTGTTTAAAAAGGCTGCTGTCTTTTGAAACAAAAGAAAAGATTTAGTAATAGTGTGGCTCTATCTTCTGTGGTCTAGTGAGTATTTATCTTGCCCTGTCTCTTGGGAGCAATTCAGCTTTTTTAGAAACCTATTATCTTTTTTTAAAACTCCATAGTGATGGGCCTGTATTTACTTTTTTTTATATGATGGAAAATAGGGCAACAATTATCATCTCGTCCTATGGAACAACAGAAAAGATTCAATTAAGTATAATTACTGTCTGTAACTGCAAACGGAGGGCAGCAGTGTATTCAGCAGCTTAATTGCACTTAGTTGTATCACTAGTTCTACGTAATTAGCCTTCCTCCTTCCCACGTATATGTTCAGCAGAACAATTGCTAGGGGAAACAACTCCAAGATGCCGCTGAAGTAGAATAACGTTGACGACTCAAGCTCGCCATGAAAACCAAATACTGGATGAGTAAAAATACAGTTGATCTGGATGGTGCTTCCATAGCACAGCTCTACGAACAAACAACGCCAAGGAGAGAGCAATGATTCCAGCGAAACAATACAGAAAAGACACGCCTACACCCTCCCTTATTGGCATATGGACTGATGATCTAAGTCTAAGGTTGATTCCAATGGCGTTTGCACCCAGCCACTGAGTCTAAAACAAAAATAACTTTGCAAGAAAGATGCACCTAAATATGACTTAGAAGCTTGACGCCCATTAGAAA
Source organism: Terrapene triunguis (assembly GCF_002925995.2). Taxonomy (NCBI): domain Eukaryota; kingdom Metazoa; phylum Chordata; order Testudines; family Emydidae; genus Terrapene; species Terrapene triunguis. The sequence goes on along the minus strand of NW_020699449.1, from coordinate 14,072,231 downwards.
ACACCGTCTATCATGCATAACAAAGCTGCTTTTAAATTATATACCTATTATTTGGCCTTTTCCATTCTCATTCACTGCTATACCAGCTGCAAGCCCCTGGAATATATGGTTCCCACTAGAGTAGAAAGAAAGGAAAAAGTTAGCTGCCAACGTGGTTGCTCTTTTTATTATATGTTAATCACGCACAGATTTGCCCTAACTAGACTTTCTGGGTTAAATGAACGGATGTAATAGCCCTTATATCCTTTACTCATTACCCAGCAGAGAGCGCTTCTGTTCAAAGTGCTGCCTGGGTTGATTGGCTCTAGGCTGCAGTTCATTTCCTTTTCTTCTTTAATGAGAATGCATCAAGCTTTGTAGTGACAATAAAATGGTCATGTGTAACCAGGGAAAAATAGACAGAGGAGAAGATACATGCAGCACTGATAAGACAATGGAGCTGCAGGTGTTTGGATAGCTTTCATGTGGTTCAAAATATGAATTGTAATGCCAATCAAATGGGGAAAACACGCTGAAATACAAAGCAACCCTAAATCTGTCTGGGGATTGGTCCTGCTTTGAGCAGGGGGTTGGACTAGATGACCTCCTGAGGTCCCTTCCAACCCTGATATTCTATGATTCTATGATTATAGACAGCTATTCTTGGAAATGTACATCATATTGCAAGTCCCACTAATATATTTGTTATAAAACATAAAGAAGAAGCCACAAAATTAGGAAACAGCAGGTTTGAAAAATGCTCTCCACTCACAGATTTTCATAAATATATCCCCCAAACCTGAGTAACGGGCATCAAATGGGATGATCCTCCATTAGCACAATGCAGAGAGAACCTCCATAACGCACATCAATGCGTCAATGGAAGGCAAAGTAAACTGAAAACATAGGCCAGATTCTGCTTTCCAATGCAAATCCACAGCAATTCAAGTGAAGCCACATGGGTTCGTCCCAGTTGGCAAAAAACTGGCCTGATGCATCAAAGCATAATGTGCCCATTTTATTTCAAAGCAAAAATAAAAGTCAGATATTTTGGCTCAGAAGCACCACGGGACAAGGGGCTGGTCCACACTAACCCCCCAGTTCGAACGAAGGGCTGGTCCACACTAACCCCCCAGTTCGAACGAAGATACGCAACTTCAGCTACGTGAATAACGTAGCTGAAGTCGAAGTACCTTAGTTCGAACTTAAAGGTACTTACCGCGGGTCCACACGCAGCAGGCAGGCTCCCCCGTCGACTGCGCATACTCCTCTCGCAGAGCAGGAGTACCCGCGTCGACGGCGAGCACTTCCGGGATCGATTTATCGTGTCTAGACAAGACGCGATAAATCGATCCCAGATCGATTGCTTACCGCCGGACCCGGAGGTAAGTATAGACGTACCCAAGAGGTCACACTGTTTATTCTGGAACAGGGGGACAAATCTTACTGTCATTTACACTCCCGTGGTTGCACAGGGGTAAGGGTGGATTTTGCCTCGGTAAGTTGCACTTCAATTGTTTTCAGTTTGCTGTATCATAAAGAGGAGTGAGGCAAGCCAAAGGGTAAAAACCACGGAGCTGTTTGTTGGAAAAGCAATTGCAGTCTGATCCCGCAGACACTTCCCCACGCTGTCCCAATGATTTCCACAGGACCCCTTGCACGAGCAAGGATTACTCACGAGAATAAAGGGCCCTACGTCTCACATCTTCACAACGTTGGGCATAAAAGGCAACACGCTGCAGTTTTAGCCCCCCTATTCTCACTGTAAATAAATGAGTGGTCAACGTTTGGGATACGTCTGTGTGCAGTCTCCGTTCGTGGACTGTGCTCAAGCAACAAGCAATATGGGGAGTGCAAAAGCCCAGATCCTCAGAGGTTTCTGATTTCCATTGATTTAAATATCTATGAGGATTTGGGCCAAAAATCATTAGGGTCCTCTACACCCCAAATGGG
>NW_020699449.1:14042440-14069899 GCF_002925995.2 Terrapene triunguis | reverse complement strand
GCTGCAGGGTGGCCCTGTTAGCAGCTGACAAGTTGTGCTACCTCAAGCTGTAGCCGATGGACCAGCCAACTTGAGGGAAAAGCCCCACTGCACTTGAGTCAAGGGGGGGGTGTGTGGATGGGACTCAGGTTAGGGGCAACACTCGAGTTTTAACTCAAGTTAACTCTGCAGGGAAGACAAGCCCTGAGATTGTAGCTAGCCCGCCTGCAGCCAGCTGGCAGGCAGCAGAGAGCACCCCAGAGATTCCTAGGCCAAAAGGGGCCATCATGCTCATCTAGCCTGACCTCGTGCATCGCGCAGGCCACAGACCTGCCCCACAATAATTCTAAGCAGGGCTCTTAGAAAAACATCCAAACTGAATTTAAAAATTGTCAGGGATGGAGAATCCACCACGCCCCTTGGTGAGTTGTTCCAACGGTTAACCGCTCTCACTGTTAAAAACAAAATTATGCCTGATTTCCAACCTGAATTTGTCTAGCTTCAACTTCCAGCCATTGGATGACGTTACACTTTTCTCTGCTAGATTGGAGAGCCCATTAAATATTCGTTCCCCATGTAGGTACTTATATCAAGTCACCCTTTCGCCTTATTTCTGTTAAGCTAAATAGACTGAGTTCCTTAAGTCTATCACTTTATTCGTTCACGTGGCTCTTCTCCGAACCCTCTCCAGTTTAGCAACATCCTTCTTAACCTGTGGGCACCAGAACTGGACACAGGATTCCAGCAGAGGTTGCACCAGTGCCAAAAACAGAGGTAAAAATCTCTCTGCTCCTACTTGAGATTCCCCAGTTTATGCACCCCAGGATCGCATTCGCTCTTTTGGTCACAGTGTTGCACTGGGAGCTCATGGTCAGCCAGTTCTTTTAGAACTCTTTCAAACCCCCACTCCTTACTTTGGGCAGCATGAACAAGGGCTGCCCAGAATCATGGTTTCTGCAGTCAGTGGGGCCTTCCCCTGGTGGGAGCTTATGGGGAAGGGAGAGGGGAAGGTCGGAGTAGGCAGGCATAGCCAGGACTCTGCATACCCCCACGTGCAGCAGAGCTGGTCTGTGTGAGGAGTAGGTTGCACCATTGAAGTAAACCTGTTCCCTTCCTTAGCAGAGAAGGGATCCTCTGGGAAGCACAGAACCCTCTGCTACTCTCAGGGGCACTGTGCTGGTGCAGCACCCCGTACAAAGGACTGTGCTCAACCCGTACAATTTAGCCTTGAGTTTGCAAAAAGGAAAATCTATCTACCGACTACAGAACCTCACACAGGACCTGCCTCAGTGCCCACCCAGCAAGAGAGCGATGAAAATCAGCACTGGACCCAGGTACAGAAATCCAAGCCACAACCAGAAACTCACCAGAGAATAACCCGCTGGGGGCTCTAGGGAGATGTTTAATGTGCTTTGTTCCATCTGGGCTGCATCACTGAGCAGGCTAGTGACTGGAATCAAGGGGGCCAGGGCTATTTTCTCTAAAAGCGGGCATCAGATTGCACGCACGGAACAGTATTTCTCCAAGTGCAGACGAAGCACCGAGGACAACCGGAAATGAAGGGCTTTCCCTGCCCTTGGGCACCTGACAGCAGCGTTGCCTGGGGCACCGCCCTCCCGTTTTCTGCATGTGCCCAGGGAAGTTGCCTGGGGCACCGCCCTCCCGTTTTCTGCATGTGCCTAGAGAAGTTCCTGTGCTCATGACTGCACAGCTTGAATTCAAAGCAGTCGCTCCAGGCTCAATTACACTTCATGCCTAGTCAGCACAGCTCAGCTTTGACAGCCGGAGGAAGCCAACCTTGTTCCATGACTACAACAGAAACACAGTGAGCCACGCACGAAGAACTGAAAAGCTGACGATACGGTACCCGCATTCGCTGTGCATTTGACATTTCGTGAGAGTCACCGTTACTGTTGAGAAGAATTTCCAAAATCTTGCCCCGGGAGATGCATCCAAATGACATTCAGATGTCCAAAGGGGTAACCCTCTGGCTGTCTAATCCAAAGCTCAGACATAAGGGTATTTTTAAAGGTGCAGCCTGGGACCACAACATCTATGTCCTATTGTCCACATACGATTCAGTGCCTGAGAAGGGAAACGGAGCTACCCCACCGCGGTAAGAACTTCAAAAGCACCTATGTGATTTAGGAGCATCAGTCCTATTTTCAAAAGCACCTTGATCATTTCGGACCCTAATCCTCAGAGGCATTTCGGTGCCTAACTCCCATTGAAATCAACGGACCAGCACCTAGATACCTTTGAGGATTGGGCCCCTTGGAGCCTAAGTCCTGACTTAAGTGCTTTGGAAAATGGAACATAGGCTCCGAAGTCACTAAGGGCCAGATTTTTAAAGGTATTTAGGCACCAAAGATGCACACACTTACCTAGTGGGACTTTAAAAAGTGCCGAGGGGCCTAAGGGCATCAAAATCAATGGCAGTTCAGCGCTTAGGAGCTTTGGCTACAAACCTAACATCTGGAAGTTATCGGTCTGAGTTACAGGCAGCCGGACAGGACAGTTAAAGAGTTTGGAAGACAGGTTTATGCATTTAACTCAGTCAATTATTGGCATGGTGATCCCTATTCTCTGCATACTTAGAGTCACAACAGGGATAGAGCCGGGGCAGCGGGTTCGGTTTCAGCCATAGCCACGGAAGGCTCATTGTCCCACGGCGTTGTGAGAGCAGCACAGAATGATGTGGTTGGAAGGAACAAGGGGGCTTCAGAATGCCGGGGGGAATCAGGCATGCGACTGGTAGTGGAGCGAAGGCAAGGGTTCTTTTAAATTCCCATGGCCTGCTCAGCAACGATTGGACTAGCAATACTGTCTTGTGCAGAATAAAATTTCTTCCCCTACTGGAACCCGAGAGTAAATTATCCCTGCCTCTTCGTTCCCTTTCCTCCTCTCTTGCATCAACAACTGATCTTGATTACTCTTGATTATAACTTGCTTCGGCAACCTGCCAGTGACACTGACTAGGGAGAGATTGAAAGCTACATAACTAATCACTTGCTCTTCAGCCTGTCTTTCTCCAGACTCATTAGCCACATCATCATGAAGACCGGTCCATTTTAGAAATTGCTACTTGTCTGATGGAGCACTTCCATAATCCTTTATAAAAGAGACCCCCTCTTGACCCTGGTGTTTTACAGCACAGTAAATCTGTCTTGCACTTGCCAACCCTAGCTCCCATCCTGGAACAAGTGGTTCTGCAACTGATATTTAAGCCTTTTTACAAGTAGCTTACAAGAATACTTTCAGCTCTGCACTCAGCACAGAATGTGGACTAATGAGAAGTTAGTGGGAGTTTTACTTAAATAAGGACTGCAAGATTTGGGCTTAATTATACATATTCTTAGAATGAATAATCACATTCTGCCTACTACACATCCCTTGCAGTTACAATTCCACATAATATTTTTCTTCCCTCCTTGCCTAAACTGTTGCTGTGAGCCGTTACATGCTGGCTGCATTCCATCCTAGATTCCACCCCAGAGGGGGCTGCATTTCAACAGTGGCTGAAGTGGCTTTAATAGACTTTGTGATGCAATTTGGGCTCCTTCAGGATGAAATCCACTTTATCTAAGTGCACAGTATGGTTATTACTATTTAAAATACAAAACCCAAATTACTTAAAAGTCAAACAAAAGAGCATCATGGGGGGGGGGAGGATGAGGCAAATGAAGGGAATGTGGCAGCTTATTTCACAACGTGAAGTGTTCTAATATTGTATGTTGATACAGCCATTTTCACCCCAATATGCTTTACAAGCTCTGGTCCCTACATATGAACAGAATGAGAGGAAGGGCTCCCTAATGATTAGGGCAATAGATTCAGACGCAGGTGAGCTGCATTCATTTCCTGATTCTGCTACAGTGTGTGTGTGTGAGACGCTGGACATGTTACTTGTTTCTCTTTGCCTCTATTCCTGACTTCTACACCTGGGAAGATCATTGTTCCTTCGTTTACTTGGACTGTAAGCTCCGCAGGGCAGGGACTGTCTCCCACTCGGTGTGGGGCCCTGATCTCAGTTAGGATCTCTAGGTTCTACTGCAATATAAACAATAATACTAAATGCAGCCATGTCTGGGGTGGGAGGGCAGCAAGCAACCATCCCAACAGCAAGGGGCAGGGCCATTTTTGACCAAAATGATCAGGGCAAACCTCTGAACTAAAATCAGAGGAAAGAGGACTCGGCGAGCTGCATGGCTTTCCGTTTCTCCTCAGGAGAGGCGGCTGGCACATACTATTAGGCCGTGCCCTTTTGCTGCCTGTTGCCCACTGACTCTGGCAGGTGCAGAGTACAGATCCATCCCCCGCCCCTCCTTGGAACGCACCAGGCATTGAAACGCTTCTTACCAGGGAGAGCAGCAAGGTCAAGATTAAGGTGGGGGCTGCTTTGCTTAACGTGGGTCACCTGCACCAGGGGAGTGCACCCTCTCACTCCCACACCACGAAACCATCTGTCCAGGTGGCAGTGCCCTGCAGGCTCCATGCCCTGCCCTCAGGGGGAACATTCTGCTTCCCATGCCAGCGGAGTTGCGTGCACAATTCTAAGGCAGGATATGACCCAAAGGTGACGGCCCATCCATTTTATCAAGGCTAAAAGGATAACTCTCCTGAGGGGAAGGGGCCAGAGCTCACTTTTCAATTCCAGCATCAATGACTAAAACTACCCATCTGCTGTGATTTCACGACAGGCTTGCCAGGCAGGGTGTGCATGAGCGGGCAGAGGGGGATGGACACGCAGAGGCTTTAGAACATGATCAGTGTCAGACAAGATGATCACAGCAGTTCCTTCTGGCCTTGGGAAGTCTATGACATGCTTGGGGTGATTTTGCACTGAGTCTGGATCAGTCCCAGCATGGATTAGCACATGATCCAATCCCTGCTCTATGTAGCCAGGAGACACCCTGGAAAACAGCACATGCTGTCCCCCTCCTCACCAGGAGCTTTGTGCTGCATGTAGGAAGAGTTCACAAAGAACCACAGCCAAAGAATGAAGTCAGCTGAATTCTACTAGTCTGAAGGAAACCTGCCAGGCTCTGACACTCCTGTTCCAAGGGATCGGCTGTAGTCAGCGAACTCCAAAAGAAATAAGGTGCTAGGAGGATTTTCAGCAGGAAGACAACCAGAATGGCAATGACTTGTCTAAAGATCGATTGCTTCACTCCCCCGACTCTGAGTCCAGGGGCCACCTGCTCTGAACAACGCAGCGCTGGCAAAGCCCGGTTCCCTTTGAAATCAAAGGTCGGCATTAGAGAACAGCACATGGGAGGTGTTGGGGCACAGAGGCAGCCACAGAAAAGCCCCATGACAGTGAGATTTCTGCTCCTCACCTGGGGAAGGAGGTTACTACATGAAAAACATATTGTGGGGGGGGGAGGGGGGAGAAAGAGACAAACATGAAAGGAGGGAGCAAGAGAGGTCATTGCTTAATAACATACCTCACAATGGGGTTCCCATTATACAGAATATAAATGCCGGCTTCTTTATTCCCGTAGATCTGATTGCTACGGATGATGCCTTTTCCGTTGCCAAGGACAACGATGCCTGAGCGAAGGCCACTGTGTATCTTATTACACTGCGGTTTCATTTATGCACATGCGGAGAGAATAAAGGCAAAACAGAGGAGAGGTCACTCAGACGAGTACACGACAGGAGACTGCAGGAGGGAGATGGGCAGCTTGTATGGAGAGGGATGTGGACAATGGACCCAGTTGCCAGGAGGGGTCACAAAAACAGAAACCCCTTTAATGGACCAAAGTCTTGTTCCACTTTTAATTTTCCTGCATGAATTTAGTGCGCATTGAAATAACTTTAAAGCTGCCACACTGGGTCAGACCAATGTCCATCTAGCCCACCATCCTGCCTCTGACAATGGCCAATGCCAGATGCCCCAGAGGGAATGAACAGAACAGGCAGTCATTGAGTGATCCACCCCATCTCCCATGCCCCGCTTCTGGCAATCAGAGGCCACAGACACCCAGAGCATGGGGTTACATCCCTGACCATCTTGGCTAATAGCCCTCGATGGACCTATCCTCCAGGAACATATCTAATTCTTTTTTGAGCCCAGTTATACTTTTGGCCTTCACAACATCCCCTGGCAATGAGTTCCACAGGTTAATTGTGCATTTTGTGAAAAAGCACTTCCTCTTGTTTGTATTAAACCTGTTGCCTATTAAATAGATGCTGGATCTACAACCCTGGCATGACTGGAGTCCCACCTCTATGTACCCAGCTGCTACAGCAGCACTGCAGCCATCCCCACCCTGCCCTGCCAATGGGTCCTGGCCCTGGATAGGTCTGGGGCCGGAGGTCTTCATGCCCTTTCAATCCCTGGCGTGCCTGAGGACACCCAACTAGGGGGCCATGCTGGGCAGTGTCTCTCTGTGATGTGCCTGCTGGGTAGAGGTCGATCATCACCAAACAGCCAGCAGAGGAGGAAAAAAAAAACACATTGGTCAGCCCTAATATGAATTGGGGGCAGCACCATGGAAGTGAAAGCTCTATCTCTCCCGAACCAATCAGGAGCCCTCCCCGCTGCTGGAGAGAGGAGTCCTGTACAGCTGAAATGGAAAGGATTTTGTTTTGTCCATGGTGGGCATGATCTGTGAGTGGAGCGATACACCTCCATGCTTCTCACACACATACATGGGGCCGCCACTTAATCCCGACACATGCGGATGTCCTGGTAGGTGCACTCAAATGGCGACACGCTGCCTTTACCGCCACCGGGACCAGCTTTTTCAGGGGACAGAAACAGAGGGGTAAACAGAGCTTGATGAGCAAGCTTAGAGCAAGGACGGCGAGTGTGTCACGCTCAGTCTTCCAGTTTCCTCCACATAAAGATCTCTCCGGGCTCTAGGCAAGAACATCATACTTCTTGCCAGCCCTGGAACACAGCCCAGGTCAGCCTGCTTTGGTCCTGCGTCAACTCAGCTCATTATGTCATCTGAGTGCTCCCCGTAACCAAGGGGGTGGTTACAGAGTGCTGACAGACAGGAGAGGAGCCCAATCTAAGCCAATCCCGGGGCAGACGGGGTGAGGGGAGGAAGGACAGAAGCACTATAGGATAGATTTTCAAAAATGCTCAGTGCCCCACAGCTCCCACTGAGAGCAATGGGGATTTCCTTCTCCCCAGCTGAGAGCAATGGGAATGCTGCAGAGTTGCAAAATATTGGACTTTAAACCTGACCCTGGCGCAGGGCTGAATATTACCCATCCTGGGGCTTGGGCCAGCGCAGCCCTGGGGAGGTAATGCAGATTGGAAGCAGTGTTTGTACAGCACCCGGCACAATAGGGTCCCAGTCATGACTTAGACCTTTGGGTGCGACTGTAATAACAATGTTTTAATAAATAAGAACAATACTGCCCCTCCTGGAAGTTGGCACGCGGCAACTTAGGGAGGAAATTCTACATCAGAAGGGCAAGAGGACACATTACCGGGGCTGGTTGGGGTTTTTTTCCCCCACTGGTGGCTGCTGCTCAGAGATTTAAACCCCAGGGCAGATGGAACGGTGGGCAGAGGGCAGGTGAGCTGATCCAAAGCGCAAGGTGCAATTTATCACGACTGCATGATTTACAACATGACTGCACAGGTGACTTCATTGCTATAGTTCAATGTCCATTTGATATGCTATTTGGAATGAGGAGAATGCCCGGATACCCTGTAGGTAATTGCTCTTTCCCTAAGCATAGCAATTGCAAGGTAGGTGACATTTGGGGATTATTTAAATAGCCCTATAGCCTGTTTGCCTTGAGTCACCATTTCAATGTCAAATGAAATACGTTTGTCCAACAGGAGGCCCTCTGAATCAAGCAGATTATTTTGAGGCAGAATTCACTAATGAAGAACCCAAAAAGGTTAGACTTGGGGCAAGAAGCCAAAATCCTTTAGTTCTTAAAGGCCAGGGTGACTCTCCAAGGCAGTTCAGACAGGAATGTTTGGTGCCTTTTTGGCCCCAAAAAAGAAGGAGCTTCAGACAGATCCAGGCGGAGAGAGAGAATGTACCTACCAGTATCAGAGGGTTGGCTCCCTTCCGGATATCCACCCCCGCCTCGCAGTTTGAATGGATGTTATTGTCTGCAATCAGACCTCCAGCTGCCAAGCGCAGAAATATCCCTGATGCTTTGCAGTGGTGAATGTCATTCTTCAGCATGATGATCTACAGGGCAGAGGAAAAGCAATTTTAGTCAGTTTGTGTCTGAAGAAGGAACCTCATAGGAGAAGCATAGCTTTAACCTTCTGCCACCTCAGGAGTCCCTGGTGCATGGAAAACTCCCATTGCCTTCAACTACTAGCAGTATCGTGTTCTGTGTTATGATGCCAAAAAGTTCATTAGATTCACAGACTTTAAGGCCGGAAGAGACCATCATGTTCATCTAGTACGACCTCCTGACCTCCATCGCAGGCCACAGAATCTCACCCACCCCCTCCTGTAACAGACCCGACCTCTGGCTGGGTTACTGAACTCCTCAAATCATCATTTAAGAACATAAGAACGGCCGTACTGGGTCAGACCAAAGGTCCATCTAGCCCAGTATCCTGTCTGCTGACAGTGGCCAATGCCAGGTTCACCCCCTCTGGGGCACCTAATAGGTAATGATCAAGTGATCTCTCTCCTGCCATCCATCTCCACCCTCTGACAAACAGAGGCTAGGGACACCATTCCTTACCCATCCTGGCTAATAGCCATTAATGGACTTAACCTCCATTAATTTATCCAGTTCTTTTTTAAATGCTGTTATAGTCCTAGCCTTCACAACCTCTTCAGGCAAAGACTTCAAGTTACAGAGAACCCACCATTTGCACTGGTTCAAACCAGCAAGTGACCCCTGTCCCATGCTGCAGAGGAAGGTGAAAAACCCCCAGGGTCTCTGCCAATCTGACCCGGGGGAAAAAATCCTTCCTGACCCCAAATGTGGTGATCAGTTGAACCTTGAACATGTCGGTGAGACCCACCAGGCAGACACCTGGGAAAGAATTCTCGGTAGTAACTCAGAGCCCTCCCCCTCTAGTGTCCATCACTGGCCGTTGGGAATATTTGCTGCTAGCAGTCACCGATGGGCCACATGCCATTGTAGGCAGTCTCATCATACCATCCCCTCCATAAACTTCTCAAGCTCAGTCTTGAAGCCAGTTTCTCCACCCCCCCACTCCCCCGTTTGCTCCCCTTGGAAGGCTGTTCCAGAACTTCACTCCTCTGATGGTTAGAAACCTTTACCTAATTTCAAGCCTAAACTTGTTGATGGCCAGTTTATAGCCATATGTTCTTGTCAACAAGGCGCTTAACTTAAATAATTCCCCCTCACTGTTTATCCCTCTGATGTATTTGTAGGGAACAATCGTATCTCCCCTCAGCCTTCTTTTGGTTAGGCTAAACAAGCCAAGCTCTTTGAGTCTCCTCTCATGAGGTAGGTTTTCCACTCCTTGGATCATCCCAGTAGCCTTTCTCTGCACCTGTTCCAATTGCATTCATCTTTCTTAAACATGGGAGACCAGAACTGCACACACTATTCCAGATGAAGTCTCACCAGTGCCTTGTACAACGGTACTAACACTTCCCTGTCTCTACTAGAAATACCTCGCCTGAGGCATCCTAGGATTGCATTAGCCTTTTTCACAACCGCATCACATTGGCGGCTCATAGTCATCCGTTATACTCAGGTCTTTCTCCTCCTCAGTTGCTTCCAACTGATACATCCTCAGTTTATAGCAAAAATTCTTGTTGTTAATCCCTAAATGCATGACCTTGCACTTTGCACTACTAACTTTCATCCCATTTCCATTACTCCAGTTTTCATGGTCATCTGCAAATTTTATTAGCACATTCCCACGTTTTGTTCATGTCCTCTGGTCCCAAGACCAATCCCAGAGGAACTCCACTGGTAACCTTCCCGCCCATCCGGACAGTTCACCTTTCAGCATGACTCGTTATAGTCTCCCCTTTAACCAGTACCTTATCCACCTTTTGATTCTCATATTCACTCCCATCTTCTCCAATTTAACTAATATTTCCCATGTGGAACTGTATCAAATGCCCTCCTGAAATCCAGGGAGATTAGATCTACTGCATTTCCTTTGTCTAAAAATTTATTTTTTCAAAGAAGGAGATCAGACTAGCCTGGCACAATCTACCTTTTGTAAAATCATGTTGTATTTTATCCCAATTACCGTTTACCTCTATGTCCTTAACTACTCTCTCTTTCAACATTTGTTCCAAGACCCTGCATATAGCTGAGGTCAAACTAACAGGCCTGTAGTTTCCTCGAGCACTTTTTTCCCCTTTCATAAAAATAGGAACTATATTAGCAATTCTCCAGTCATAGGGTACAACCCCGTGTTTATCGATTCATTAAAAACCCTTGCTCTTGGGCTTGTCATTTCGTGTGCCAGTTCCTTTCATATTCTTGGATCGAGATTATCCAGACCCCCTGATTTGGTCCCACTAAGCTGCTTGAGTTTGACTTCCACCTCGGATGTGGTAAGTTCTACTTCCAAATCCTCAATTCCATTAGCCGCCCTGCCACTACCCCTGAGCTCCTCATTACCCTGATTAAAAACTGAGACAAAGTATTTGTTTAGGTGTTGGGCCATGCCTGAGTTATCTTTACTCTCCACCCCATCCTCCAGGTTCAGTGGTCTGACTTCTTCTTTCCTGGATGCTTCACAGGAGGCAGGGCCGACTGCAAGCCCCTTGTTCACACTAGTGAGCAGTAAGTCGCACCCCTAGCCCCAACTGACATCAGTGAAATCATGAGACTGACTTAAAAATGGACTTAAAAATCACAAGCTATTTACAATGATCTGTTTTGGATCCTTTTGCTTTTCCTGCTGTCTTTAGAGCCTTAGGTCGTCACATTTTCAAGCCCTCATCACTATGAGGATCAGATTTTTAAAATGAAAGCAAGTCTCACATAATCACGGGACTCCAGGAGGTGAGGCTTTAAGGAAAAAAAACACCGAAGTGTGAGAGTCACAATAAAATCACAAGAGGTAGCAACCTGCCTTCATTTTCACTAGGCTTTGGGCACCTGAGTCCCTTGGGCAGCTCTCAATATCTGCTCTGATGGCAGAGAGACCAGCTTACTACCATGGGTTATCATTCCTGAGCTAAACATTTCTTATCATGCCAGAACTTTAAGATCCTTACCGTGAATTTCTCTCTGTCCATCTCTGTCTCTCTCGTTTCTGTCAGCTGCTCCCTACTTCACTGCAGCAGCCACCGCAATACCATTGAGAGAAATTCCACAGCTGCGGGATTAGGGTTTGACTAAGTGTCCTTGCCAGTCAGTCCCCTGCAGGACTGAGATGCTCCATGATGGCTACAGATGGTCAATGCAGCCTAGTGGGTAGAGCACTGGCATGGGACCCTGCAAACCTGCGTTCTAGTCCCAGCTCTGCTGGTGACCTTGGGCAAGTCACTTTCCTGCCCTCTGCCTCAATCTCCCCACCTGTAAAATGGGGATAATGATACTGACCTCCATTGCAAAGCGCTTTGAGAAGTACTGGTGAGAAGAGCTGGATGTTAGTAATATTCTCACACACACACTAATAATATTTTAATGGACTCTTTTTGGAAAATCCTGGGCCTGATCCCCAGTTATTCCACTCCTGGGCTTGGCTGGTGGTTTCAAGCCACCTTGGTGCTTCCCATGCAGGGCACAAAGCCTCAGGGCTGCTCTAACTTGTGCACTGCTCCCCAAGGCTCTTTATCAGCCCGGGAGGCTCAGAACAGCCACAGTGCAGTGCCCTCTGATCATACCCCAGGTCACTTCTCTATGCCAGGGCCTAGGGGTGGGGCAGAGATAGAGCCCTTACACCAACCAGGGAAACGCCTGCACAGGCTGCATCCATGGGGGGGAGGGGGGGAGGGGCGGCCTTTTCCACACACTTTCAGGTCGTTTTATGCCACCAGAGCAAATGAGCAGCAAACCTGGTCCTCTCTACTCAAGATGCAATGCACAATTCTGGAGATGAGTTAACAAACCAACATGCACAAAACAGTCATCACAGGAACAATAACAGTGTTTAAAATAAAGTATGATGGGCGTGAATGACAAACAGTGCCGAGGGAATTCTGCCACACGCAGAAACCCAGAACTAGATTTTGGATTGTTTGCAAAACAGTCAAGTCAGGTCTCATTTGGAGGGATTTTTTTACGTTGTCCACGATCTCCCTTTACTTTAAAGGCAGGACGTGTGGTTAGAGCGCCCATTCGGGAACTCTGGAAGCTATTCCCGCCTTTGGCAAGGCATAGGAACACAGGAATTGCCAAGGTCCATCTAGTTCAGTATCCGTCTCGGCCAGTGGCCAGTGCCAGAAGCTTCAGACAAAGGTGTAAGAACCCCACAGTAGCAGATGTGAGATAAACTGCCCCACATTAGCTCTCAGCCTGAGTGCGAATAGTTAGAGGTTGGTGAGAGTGAAGCAGCAGGTTTTACAGCCCTTCCAAAATGTTTAGTGTTAATTATAACTCTGGATATTCTTGTTAGCCACACAAAAGTCCATCCCCAAGCTAAGTTCTTGGCTTCGGCCACTTCCCCTAGCAGTGAGTTCCACAGTCTAAGCATTGTGTGGAAAAGTAGTGCCTTTTATCAGTGTTGAATTTGCCACCTTTTAAAGTGGCGGAACATCCCCCTGTCCTTGTGACAGGACTTTGCTGTGTGACCCTGGGCGAGGTCACCCCATTCTCTCTGCCCCTCAGTCTGCGCCCCTGTACGACGGAGTAAGAGCACGTCCCTGCCTAAGTAGGGTGCTGCGAGACCCAGAGCAGTGGATAAAAGGGGCTAGGTCCCTGTGGGGGACCATTATTGAGTCTCTCGCCAAACAGAGTCTGGTAAGGTCTTTCCTACGGGCCTGTGCCCCTCCCCACACACCTCTTGCAATGCCCGTGTAAATGGATCATTCTCAAGGGGCGTGCATCAGGCTCGGGGTGGGGGAACGGAATCCTCCCCCACCCCAAACCTGGCAACGTGGCGGGGGGGGGTCACACGTGCATCTCTGATGGAGGCCACCTGCCCCAGACCAGCACACCTCTGACCTGAAAGCAAGGCTGTGAGGAGAACGCGGAGCAAACAGAAGCAGCACCCAGCCAGGGGAGGGGGGGAGAGGAGAAATGCCCTCTCCCCACACCCAGAGGAGAGAGACAGAGTGCTGAACGGGACCGTGGCACTACAAAGCAATCCTGACCAAAGTGCCGGTGTTGTTCAGCAAGGTCTCCATGGAGATGGTGCATCAAGGCGAGGTGACCTGCACAAAGGTCATGATGTTGGAACCTTGGCTCTCCTGTGCCGGCTTCGTGACTCCATTCAGCTGGCGGCTTCTTGGGGGCTCCAGTCTTCAAGGCTGAGAGGTGCTGATGGAGCAGGAGAAGCACTGGGGTCAGAGTCCCCCATCATGCCAAACCACAGCAGGGATGACTAACCTTGAATACAATGTGCTGTACGTCTTCACTAGTATTTCTCATCCGCACCCTTCCTCTAGTGTGTGCTCAATGCTCCAGATTACATTTCATGGACCTTAACCACATGTTGGATATTGTTAGCTACAGCAGAGCCACACTATGGTAACTGATCTCATGAGACGCAGCCAAACACAGCTCAGCAAACCAGGGAATCACTCAACAAGCTTTCGTCGGCTGCTTCTCACCCAGAGTGAGGTGGTTCCAAAGTCAGGTTCCAAAGCAGAACTTACAACAATGCTTGCATGCATCCCTGCTATTTAGAGCTACCCTGAAGTTAGAGACCCAAATCCAGACCTGGTAGAAGTGGGTACCACTCGACTAATAGAGCAGTGTCTGCTTACATCTGCCCTGAATTTGGCCCAGCAAACGCACTATTTGCATGCTGTGAAAGCACATCTACTGAGCAAGAGGACACAGAAGGCAAAACACCTGGTATCTAGATGCAGAATCAGCCCAGCCAGCAAAGTTAAGGCGGATTACCTTCTAATCGCGGCATTGTTTTATTTAAGCAAACAAGCAGTTTAATATTCCTGCAGTTATGGTATTTAATTCTATCCAGTCAAATAAACCCCTAGCCCCATGTCTGATTACTAGAGAGAAATAATCTACAAATTGCTTTCACATATTCCCACTTCAATGAACAATATAGATCAGAAGGTAATTAAATTACACTTCCTTTATTTGCTCGTTCCAAAAAGGTGCTTCATTCAATCTGTTAATTAAACGTGGAGCTAGGCGGGCAAGGTTAGTCACTCCCCACTGCCCTGGTGGGGAGGGCCGGTTCACCATGCAATGCCAAGCCCTGCTCAGCAAAGCAGTGGTAACAGGGAGACATGCTAGGAGCTAAGCACGGGCCGCCGCCTATGGACTTCACGGGCACTTGCTCAAAGTTACGCACCTTATTCAAGGGCTTTGCTGGGCTGGGCTCTGATCCAAAGCCCATTAGAGTCAACTGAGCTGATCCCACGGACGCCAGTGGCCACTGGATCAGGCCCTAGGTTCATCCGTGCTATAGTGACGGACAGCAAAGAAATCATGAATCCAACAAAGGACAAAGACAAGGCACAGATGATACTTCGCTCTTCACCCCACCCACAGCACGTCGGTATTGCCTACCATGCAGCACGGTACAATAACTAGGTGCTGTAAAGTGCACTGATAACAAAGTGGGCAGCCTTAGCTTGGAGTCTCTTTTCTTTCAAATCAGAGCCAGGGGGGAATTTATGCAAAGCAGAGCCCGCAGTAAGAACTGCTAATCCAGTTTCCAATCTGGCATCAGAAAGGGCCCTGTCTAGTGCCAGGTGCCACAGAAAAGCTTAGCTAGGCCTGGCCCTGCACCTGTGTCAGCAGGCTCGCCTGCCATGGCTTTCCTCCGGCTCAGTGCCGCGCTCCCGACTCTGGGGCGGCTGGATGCACAGCTGGTTCTCACTCAGAGGATGCTCTAATTTACATCAGCCGCTAACAGGCTGTAGTGGCAAACCTGCAGTAGGGATAGTGCCAAGTGTTGCTAGCCTGCCCCTTTCCTCCAGCCACGCCCATTACGACAGAGAGGGGAGTGGCACAGGAGCGACCGCCCCACCACAGGATCTCCTTTTGCATTGGGGTGACTCTCCCAGGCCTCAATCCACTGGGTAAATTCTCTGCTACTAGAAATGGGAGAAGACTCCACTGAGCACAATGGAGCTGCACCCACTTACTCCAGAGGAGAATCTGGCCAGATTCCCCCAGGACCACAGGGCATGCTCCCTGCTTTGCAAACACCATCAAACCAAGAGCGAGGCCCATTGTCCCCTCCCTACACGCAGCCAGTTTCCTCCCCACAACCTTCACAGAGGCACGAATGAAGCTCAAACCGTAAAGAAGCATGTTCAGTCTGAACTCTGAATTTCCCTGCCTTAAGTCAGGCCCTTATTGTTACTAATACCTCTTTGTGTGTGGCTGGGCCCTGCTGGAGCTGTGATACAAGGCTTTCAGCTGCAAATAACATGGCCCAGCTGCTCCAACGGGGATAAGAGGGAAGCTGTTTTAGCCAAGAATCATGTCATTGTAGCTCTGTAATAAGAGGAAACGGGGCAGGGATTTTATTGTACAGCTTCCGAGTTCCAAAGCTAAAAGATTTCACCCACGTCATAGAGCCAGCCCCCTGGAGCCAGCCAGGCTAATTTCTAGCCTCACACGTTCTCTCCAAGAATGGGGATTAGGCAATCAATTCAAATAAAGCTCAGAAAATGAACTGGAAGTGAATGGTCTCAAATGCCAGGCCGAGAAGAAATCCACAAGAGCAAATTAGTTCACTCAATATCAGCCCTATGGGAAAAGGTACCTGGACTGCTCAGACTGGGAAGAGACTATGTGAAATGTTCTCTCTCTCTCTCGCTTGCTGGCAAGAGGGCAGAGGGATGTTTGTGAGTGGGTCAAAAGGTGGCCCCCAGGATGTATTCCACAATTCAGGAGACACAAAGCTCCTGACAGTTCACCTTCTCCTACATAAGCCACGATTTCAGGACCTTATTTCCTTCTCTCTTTATGGAAGTCTCTCTCATGCTTTTCCATCTAGATTTGCTCCTCCGCTACCTACATTACAAGGGATTGATTTGAATTAATTCAAAGTATTGATTTACTTTAAACTTGTTATGGTCTGTTGCAGAAAGCCCCACAACTCTGAAATACCTGTCTAAAAAGCAACCTGCTGCTCTCCAGCATCAAGAAACAGCAGATGTTTCTGTAGGACATATAAAATCAATGTTTTGTGTTCCCTCTTCAGGGACAGCAGCAGGAGTTCATTACAACGATTATGTGTGGACAGAAAAAAACATGTTTTGATTAGTCAGAAAATGTTTTGAAGTTAGGATGGCTGGAATCCCACCCCCCCATGGAAAATGTCAAGTTTTTGGCAAATAATTGAAAACCAAAATATTTCAGTTCTGAAATGCCACTTCATTGTTGCGTGGGAGTTGTAGTTAATGTGCCTCATACTCCCATTCTCCTTTATAGGTTGGGCTCCCTGGTCAGACTACATTTCCCATGACGCACTATGGTCTCCCCTCTTGGCAGGCAGAGGTGGTGAATCATGGGAAATGAAGCCTGTCTGGGAAGGCTGGTGCATAGAGGAGAATGGAGACAAGAAGCAACCAACCTACAACTCCCATTAGGTACCACAGTGGCATTTTTGTATCAAAATATTTTGGGTTTTGGCCAAAAAAAAAACCCCCCAAAGTCAAATATTTCCACAGAAAGCAGACACGTTTTGAAAAAAAAAATGCTGTTTAATCAAAAACCCAATTTTCTGTTGAAGAAGTTTTGATGAAAAACTTTTGATGGGCCCTAGCTTAAATATGCGTGTGATCTGAGGCACCATAATCCACAAGTGGTGTGCATCTGCTGTTACTAAAGACACAATGGGACTTTTTCCAAGAGGGGTGTGTGTGACCCAGTGGCCCATTGGTTCCAGCTGGCAAAGGGTTCACTACTCAGCATCAGCAACTCCCATCAGGCCTGACAAACTCACTACACCTAACCCATTGCTGTCATAGTACGGGGGGGAGGGATAGCTCAGTGGTTTGAGCATTGGTCTGCTAAACCCAGGGTTGTGAGTTCAATCCTTGAGAGGGCCATTTAGGGATATGGGGCAAAAATCTGTTGGATGATTTAATTGGGGATTGGTCCTGCTTTGAGCAGGGGGTTGGACTAGATGATCTCCTGAGGTCCCTTCCAACCCTGATATTCTATGAAATCTATGAATCTACAAAGGATGTCGTGTCAAGTATCACATGAAAGCTGGTGACACACGGCTCATCAAAAGCATTGTGAGACGCATGTATGGTTGGTGTGTAAGGAGTTGTGTGTTCCTACTAAAAATATGGTTTAAACTATGTAACTAGGCCGAGCTGACAAACAGGCTTTCTGCCAGATGAAATATGTCAATTCACCTATCTCTCTGTCACACGTAAAGTAAGCATTGTAAAACCAACACAATGGAAGCCCATTTACATGTGAAAGTCAACAGGAAGAACAAGTCGAGGGGGTGGGATGTGAAACAATCAGGAGATGGGGAAGACACCTTGGAGCCAGCACCCCAGGAAGGGAACCACAGGGGTCATCCTGTCTTTTGGGGGGGGGAGGTGGAGGGAGGGGACACTGACTTTGGAAATGTACGGAGACGCAAAAAGACATTTTGTCATTCTTGGGGTTACCATATTTGCACAATCAAAAAAGAGGACACGGGGAGGGGAGAAGCCCCGCTCTAGCCCCGCCCCTGCCCTGCCCCCATCCACTCCCTCCCACTTCCCACCCCCCGCCCCCCCCCCCCCCCCCCCCCCCCCCCCCCCCCCCCCCCCCCCCGTTCGCTGACCAGGGCCGGCTTTAACAAGAGGCCAGGAATCAGGCTGCGCGGGGCTTGGGGCCGGGCCGGAGGTGTTCGGCCGGGGCCGGGCCGGCCGCCCTGGGGCCCGAGCCAAGCTGGAGCCGCTGGGGTCGGGGCCGGCGTGCTCGGCCAGAACCGGAGCCGCTGGGGCCGGAGCCGCTCAGCCGGGACTGGACTGGGCCGCGCCATGCCGCGCCTCCCCGGAGCCCTCCTCCTCGCGTCCCCCCCGCCCCAGCTTACCTGCTGCTGCCCGCCTGCCTCTGCTTCTTTTCAGACTTCCCGTGAAGATCTGATTCGCGGGAAGCAGGGGAGGGGGAGGAGCAGGGGGGCGGAGCGTTCAGGGGAGGGGAGGAGGGGGGAGACAGCTGCGGGGCCGGGGGCGTGCTAAGGCTGCAGGGGATGGGGGGAGCCGAGAAGGGGCTTTGGCTGCCGAGCGGCACCACTTTTCGATCTATAAATAGCCGACCGGGGGGAAATCCCAGACATTTTTAGATTTTTAGAAATCCCCCCCCGGACGGCTATTTATAGATCGAAAAGCCGGACATGTCCGGGGAAATCCGGACATATGGTAGCCCTAGTCATTCTTCACTGAGGCAGCACAAAGGACAGTGCTGTTTGCATTCTTCAAAGCAGGATCCTAGTCAGGGATGCTAGTGCTTTAGCTGAGACAAGGATTTTAGCCTGTTAAAGTTAAGCTCAGACTGTAAGCATGTTATACCCTTTGTTTTCTTTGTAACCTGTTCTTATCCTTGCTCGCTGTCTCTTAAACACACATACTTAGTAACAACGGGCAAGATGTGTTTTCACAATCAATAGATTGCAGTGCTGTGGTGTTACACTGGGGCTGCTGAATCAAACAAGCTTGTGGGTGTGTTGTCTCTTTGGGGACAGCTTCCCTGGGAATTCCTGTGAGTGTCCAGTGACAGGGGCTGGATGCTTCAGGAGGTTGCTTCAAAGGAGTTCGGGGACTGGGGTACACCCGGCAAGGCAGAGCAGGGGCTGGCAAAGCCCTCAGAAGAGAGCTTGACCGGCTGAAAGGCTGGAGACATTAGGGAGCTGACATCCATATTGGCAATATGTCCCAACTTTGTATCGCCTGCAGATTTTATTAGAACACTCCCACTTTTTGTGCCAGGGTCATGAATGAAAATGAGAATTAAAATCAGTCCCTAGACCAATCCTTGAGGATCTCCACTAGTAACCTCCCTCTAGCTTGGCAGTTCACATTTCAGTGTGACCCACTGTCATCTCCCTTACAACCAATTCCTTATCCACCTTTCAATTCTCATATTCACCCCCATCTTCTCCAATTAAATAATTTCCCACGTGGAACTGTATCAAATGCTTTACTGAAATCCAGGGAGATTAGATTTACTGCATTTTCTTTGTCTAAAAAAATCAGTTATCCTCTCAAAGAAAGATCAACCTTTTGTAAAACCATGTTGTATTTTATCCCAATTACCGTGTACCTCTATGTCCTTTGCTACTCTCTCTTTCAACATTTGTTCCAAGACCTTGCATACAACTGAGGTCAAGCTAACAAGCCTGTAGTTTCCTAGACCACTTTTTCCCCTTAAAAATAGGAACTATATTAGCAATTTTCCAGTCATAGGGTATGACTCCAGGAGAGTACAGATTCATTCAAAATCCTTGTTATTGGGCTTGCAATTTCACATGCCCATTCCTTTAATAGTCTTGGGCCTGGTCTACACTACGACTTTAATTCGGATTTAGCTGCGTTAATCCGAATTAACCCTTCACCCGTCCACACTACAGAGCCAGTTAATTCGAATTAAAGGGCACTTAAAATCGATTTCTGTACTCCACCTCGACGAGCGGAGTAGCGCCTAAATCGATTTTGTTAATTCGAATTAGGGTTAGTGTGGCCGCACACCACCGAATTACTGTGGTTAAATTAATGGGGTAGTGTGGCCGCACACCACCGAATTAATGTGGTTAAAAACCGAATTAATGTGCTTAGTGTGGCCGCGCACAATCGAATTTATACAACCTGTTTCCCAAATTCGAATTATCTAAATTCGGATTAATCCCGTAGTGTAGACATACCCTTTGATGGAGATTTTCTGGAGTCCCTGATTTGGTCCCATTAAACTGCTTGAGTTTGGCTTCCACCTCAAATGTAATAATTTCTATTTCTATATCCTTGTTCCCATTAGCCACTGTCCACGCACCTCATTATCCTTATTAAAAACTGAGGCAAAATATTTGGTTAGGTGTTAGGCCATGCCTAGATTATCTTTACTCTCGATCATTGGGGCTTAATGGTTCCACTTCCTCTTTCCTTATTTTCTTTTTTAATATTGAATTCCCTTTGCAAGGTACAACTCCGCTTGGCTTTTGGCAGTTTTCACTTTTTCCCTACGCAGTCTGACCTCCCAGAGGTAGCTTCCCTTGCTGATCCAACCCATCGTCTATTCCTTATAGGCATTCTGCTTTCCCTTAATCACCTGTCTTTGATGCTTGTTCGTCCAGTTTGGTCTGCAATCCTTCCCTATGATCTTTTCCCCCCTTGCTTGGGATGCAGGCTTCAGATACTTTAAGTCAAAGTTGCAGAAACTAATTCCAAGCCTCCTCCACATTCAGATCCTTGAGTTCATCAGTCCAATCCACTTCCCTAACGAATTCCCCTAATTTTGTAAAGTCTTCTGTTCTCACTTGCAAACTTCTGAGAGTCGTCCTTTGTCCTCCTGGGGCTCTGAACTCTGCTATCTCCATTGACTCTTCCCCTTGTCTTGCAGAACTAGCCACTCTTCCCTTCTGTTACTGCCTGCCTCTCCCCTTCATTTTCCAACTCAGCGACCCTGCCCCTCAGTCCTGGGCACTGCGAGAAAGTGTCACAGGGGGTGTTAACCCAAATGCTCAATTCTGGCCAGTTTTCACCAGAACAGCTCCACCTCCAGCCTAGGTATTTCCATCCTTCCTGTTTCCATTCCCTGCCCCAATGGGGCTACTTGCGTTAGCACAGTTATGTGCCGTGTACACGTTTGCTTCACTAGAGCCCAAGTTACTACACCAGGACCCGAACTAAAGCCCTCTCAAGTCTGTGGAAAGTCTTCACAGGCTGTAATTGCCTTTGGAGAAGGCCCTGATACACAGTCTCTATTTGCATACAGAGATTTGGTTCTTGTGCAAATCTCCCACGCTTTGATACTAATCTATCAGACTTCAAGTAACGGAAGTGACAATGTGAAAGACATTTAACCCACGGCTGCCATGGCACTAGAGCATATGCTGCTCTCCTGGCTGGAGAAGTGACATAAATGATCCTTCCCATTCCTAATTTGTAAGATCACTTATTTAGGGTCTACCAGGATTGCGATGTGTTTGCGGTGAGGGGGGTAGGTGTTAGAACTAGCTGTTGCCTTAAAAACCAACTAAAATCTCTTTCCCTATAAGCAGATGGGTGGAATTAATGACTTGGAAGGGAGGATGAGGGCACTGCAGGGTGCCATGGCAAAGCATTTCATCGGGGAAGCATCATTATATAATGAATGTAATCTCCCACCTAGTGTCTCACTCACTAGTGCAGCCAATCAGTTTGCAGTAGCCCTCCTCTGAGTGTTTAATGCTACGGTTCAGTTCAGTTCATGTGCCCTTTCCACATCCTTCTTGCTAATAAACAAACGTTTTCAAGCCTGTGGCCTAGACGACATGCGTGTCACCACCCCCGTGTGTGCGGAGACCTCTTGTTCCTGCCAGAAATTGTGAACTGCGAAGAGCTGAGGGCTACCTGTCAGACAGTCACCTCTCCTGTGTGCTGCTGTAGGGATAAGCATCTGTTCCACATGGTGTCTATAGCGCTACAATCATCTTGACCATTTAGCTTCAAGTCAGCTTTGGGTGGAACAGTTAGGATCTAAAACTGGTCACGGGTACCATGGCAAACTCATTTCATTTGAGAAAAACAGTTACGGTTGCTAAGGGAGAACAGCAACCTGTCAGAGCAGGGACAGAACCAGGCACCTGAGAGCAAGGACATAAATAGTTAAGCGCATCAGAAATCTTATACTACCCGTATACTAAACCAAGACCTGATCCTTCACTCCTTTACACCAGTATCGCTCCACTAGAGCTCACTGTCTGATAGTCTGAACTGGTTTGGGGGGGAGGTTGGGTGAATTTCATTTTCTACATCCTTTCTGAAGGGCAATTAATTTTTCAACATTCTGAACTCCTTTGCATTCATAGAGCACAGAGGTATAAAGGGGTATACACCTTTATGTGTCAGTCTCCAGCTATCGGAGGCTAGAAAGGAACTGTCTCTTTGAGCAGGTTACTTCCTCGCTACCTACTGCAGAGTTTCTTGCACACTACTCTGAAGCAGGTGGCACTGACTGTTGTCAGCAGCAGGACACTGGGCTAGACGGATCACACTCTGATCCAGTCTGGCAATTCCTGTGTTCCTCCATTGCTAACTGGGTGACCCCTTGGCACGTTCAGCATGTTCACAGGTGTACTTGGAAATGCTGACAGGTAGCAGTACGTTTTTAAAGGGGTCTCCATCGAGCCTCTAACTTTGCAGGGAGAGTCAGATGCCTCCAGAACTGACAGCACTTGGATGTCTAACGACTTGATCTGAGGGTACAATCAAGGAGACATCTAAGTGCTTTCATTTGCACCCACACTTTAAGTGCAGGTGCAAAGCAGGAGGCTGGTTAACAACGTGGCCTGTAGGCTCTGCCGACTGACTCCCCAGGCGGGTGGCCTTAGCAGCGTGGGAGGGTTTCATTACCAGCCTGTACAGCACCTTGCTGTTCTGTATACATCGCACCGCATAGGTCAGCTCCCTGAAGACGCTCCCTTCCAGCTTGGCTCGCCCTTGCGAGCAGACAAAGACCCCACCTTTCCCATCCCTGAACAGGCACTTCCGAATGAGGCATCCTTGCAGAGAGCTGGCGAGAGACTGGGCCTCCTTGTCCCTCTGCAGCTCCTGCTGCAGAGTTTTGAGCTCCAGGTCCCTCTGCAGGGCGGTGAGCCCATTGGTTTGCGGCCTGCTGTGGATCACGTGGGCCAGCATGTGGCTCAGACCATGGGCCCGATAGGACAGTTTGTACATCGACCGGTCATCTTCCTCATTCTCGCTGCTCGTGCTCAGCTCGCTGTCACTAGAGTCTGTCTCCAGGGTCATGGCTTCCCCCTCCTTAGCTGTATAAAGTCTGCCATTGACTTCAGCCTCTTTCTCACCTGCTTTTTCAAGCACCAGCTGGGTCTTGGAAGCAGGAAGTAAATTACTTTGGTCCCCACCCACCACGATCTTGCAGGTCCTTACGTTCCGCGCTGGGGGGCCACCCCAGCCGCCCCGCTTCGAGCCGTTGCAAAGCGTGGGGTCTGACGCCTGTAACACGCAGTGGGACTTGGCCAGCGTGGTTAGGTGTTTGCAGGCCCAGTTCCTTTCAGAGGATGGGATACCCTCTATGGTGACAGAGGCGTTTTCGCTGCCAGTGAACTCACAGTTTTCCAGGACCCCGAGGGCCACGCTGTGGAAATGGATGCTGGACTGATTGAAGGTGCAGAACTTCACCTGGCACGTCCCCGGAGCGTGGATCTGCAGCTGCCCGTTCTCAAAGTTGCAGTTGTCGAACTGGACGTGGCCAGAGGTCGTCTGGAGAAGAACGATCATGAGACAAAATAAATACAAAAATGACTCACATTCCTGGCAATACCATGATGTCCCATTCCACTTCTCAAAGCAACCCCCTCACCTCCCTCCCCCACACACGCATCTAGTGGCACATGGAACTGGCATGTGTCATGGGTAACTGACACCCATTGGCTTCTGCACCAAGAGTCCATGCATTTAACTGCCCCAACCTCAATCCGTTACCTTTATGATGCTAGATACCATGGCAGGCTCCAGCTGCCATGTCCCAGCAACTAGGTGGCTCAACATGACCTGCTGGGGCCACTGAACTGAGCAACATCCATCTACTATGAGTTGGACCCTACCCTTGGCAGCTTTGGTTGTTGTCAGCCTGTATATGCAAGTTGTTGGGCTCCGTACAGGCGTAAGCGGGTGAAATGTAATAGCCAGTGATACACAGGAGGTCGGACTAGACGTCCTAATGGCCTCTTCTTGCCTTAATATTTATGAATGTACCAGGAGCATATACAGCATCTGCTCTACATACTATCACGCATCTGTTGTATGCCGGGTCCCGAGCATTCTGCAAGAAAGTTAAATGTTTCTCTCACACATCTATGGGTCAGCGTTAGGCAGGGGGATTTGCCTTAGCACTGGAAACTTCATTCACTCTTCACTGTTGTCCACGTGAACGTGGCGCTGGATGGCTGACGTCTGTCATGTCCTCAGCTGTCCCTTCCATGCCTTGGGAGGCTTTGTGACACAAACCAGCATAGCCTGTGTGCAGAAAGCCTTGGAGAGCAGCCTCAGTTATCTTTATACACCTTGTGGTGAGAAAAGACAGGGCTCTCCTACAAGAGGTGCTACAAAGCTCTCTGCTTCTCCCCACAACAAGTACGACACAGGCAGCGACAGTGTCCCCACCTTGCCCTGACAACAAATCTGAGCCATGACCCAGAGGGGTCTGGTACAGTGGTCCCCAAACTGTGGGGGAGATTTCGATAAGAAGATACAATCAGTGACTGGGGACAGGAGCTCCCAGGCCACAGGAATCATTTTGCACAACTCTCCAATTTTTACACCTGACCTTTTCTTCGTCAGCCACACGGGGTAAAGGAGCAGACTTCCAAATCAAAGCGCTAAGATAAACAAATGGAGAACACTGCAGTATTTTAGTGAGGGATCAGCTAGGTCACACATCTAACACCTACATCTTTCCCCCTCCCCTTTTTTTAAAGCTACTTAAAAGGGACACTGTCAAGTCTAAACAAATTATTTTGTAAAAGCTTTTGCAAAATCTAAGCTCAATTTCCTGGCTCCATCTTCTTTTTAAAATAAAAACACCAATGGGAAATGGGCTTGTTTGGAAGGAAACATTCTCCATTCACTGTCTGCAACCCAAATGCTGAAGCGTTGAGCTGATTATGACCCAGAAAGCAAAACTGACGCTCAATGAAAGGGAAAGGTTTCTACTTTCATTGTGGAGGCTGAAGGAAATTTGTACAAAGTCACTAAACAGCACGCAACAGTGAAGAGTAAATTAATCCGTGTTTCAATAATCTAAATAAACACACAGCAGGAAATCTATTGTTTTTTAAATACAATTTTTTTTTACCCTGACAGTTTTTCCTTTTAACACTCGTATAGCACTTTTCCTCTGAGCATTTTAAAAGCAATTAGGTTAAATGAGGTAGATAATTAAATTATTTAAAAAAACAGAGTTCCACAACTCCTGTAAGGTAGGTTTCCATTTTACGGACAGGTAAACTGAGGCAAAGAGAGACAAGAGGTCAGATTTTCAAACCTTTACTCCCATGGCTGCGCCTCAAGTAGCCTGATTGGCTTCATGGAGTACAAATGTCTGGACCAGGCCCAAGGTAACACGGGCAAGGTCAAACAGTGAGTCAGCTACCGTGCCAAAAACAGAACTGAGGATTCCTGACTTCTCTTAAGCCCTAGATAACACTACTAAAAAAGAGCATGAATGATATCATGTGTGTGCATCCTCCAGGAAGGCATGTCATAGAGACCTGTCTGACCTGCATCTCACAGGCCACAAATACCACCAAGCACCCGCACACTAAACCCAACAACTAGAATTAGACCGAAGTATTACAGCCCTCAGGAGACTACTGTGAGCCACAGGCAGAGAAGAGGAGGGACCAAGGTGCACCGGTGCCCAAAGCCCTGCAATGGCAGGGGACTGATTTAGTGAGATACACCCAGATGCCCCACACTCCATGCTGCAGAGGAAGGCAAAAACCCTTCCAGGTCCCCGCCAACCTGACCCGGGGGGGAAATTCCTTCTCCACCCCACATACGGCGACCAGTTAGACCCTGAGCACGTGAGCAAGAACCAGCCGGTCAAAGAAGAGAATGCTCAGTGCAGCCTCCGAGCATCGCCCGCCCATGTCCCATCTCCAGCCAGGGCCATCTCAGACACCCTAACGAGGATACCGTGAGAGTTTCAGACCCACCTTGTACACAACGGGGGTGAACCAGGCTGGCATAAAGACCACATTGCACAGGCGAGTGGTTGGGCAGTGCTGATCAATGCTGACCAGCAAGGCTACGTCTCCTAGCTTCCCCTGCCCCACGATCTCCACCGGCACCTTGAGGATGATCTCGCTCTGCTCTTCGTACACCCCCGGCAGCAGCACGATCCGGTCGTAGACGCCGGCCGAGGCCAAGGCGGCCCGGAGGGTATCGAACTCACAGCCCTGCCCAACGCGGAGGACGTGGCGGTCCTTCTTCCTTCGGAACAAGTAGAAGCAGTTGGAGGACTCGAAGTCCTGGGCGTTTTTGGTCCAGGTTTTTGAGGCGACGTAGTGCTGTTTGAAGGCTTCCCGCCAGGACTGGGGCTCCACATCAGGCTGGTTGGGCCAGTTCGGGTGTCTGCATTCGATGCAGCCTAAACACAGCTGGCGCCATCGGGTGTTATCCAGACTGAGGATCAGCTCGTACCAAGCTCTGCAAACCAGACTGCAGCGGCCAAGGTCGGGCAGACGCAGGTAGGATAAAATCAGGCGCCACAGCTCCACCGGGAGACCGCTGATCTCCATCGTCACCTAGCAACGGTGGGACACAAAGACAGGCGTTAGACCATCAAATGCAGGCATTGATTAGATCGGTGACAGTTCCTTCCTGTGGCCTCAGTCTCACTCCATTCCCCGTAGATGGCCAATGGGTTTGTTCTGTACCCACTGGCTCCACCCCACCCCAGGGGCTGCCTTTGCCCTTCTCCTAGCCCCTGCTGACCCAGGGAGAGAGGGGCCAGGACTGGAAAGTGAACCCAACCTGCCTGGATGGCTGTGCAGAGCACCAACAACTGGCTCCCTGCAGAATCCGAGTCAAGGCTTCAATGCACATCGGGGCCTCCTTCCGCACTGCCCTGCACCTCGTGTGGGCAACTACATCAGTGCCAAGGCAGAGCCCGGTGCCACCCGCCCAGAACGACGGCCTTTCACAGCCACTGTGCACCGATGTAAAGAACAATACCTAGCAGCCGATGGGCCCCTGGAGCGTGTGACCTGGAGACCAAGGAGCCAATCAGATACACCTGTTCTCTGGGCCAGATTCCGTGTTGCCCTATGGCCATCTACACCAGTACACAGGGACAGGCCTAACAACCCAAACAGCACTGGCGCAGGGTGTTTCCAGCAGATGGGTGTTTTGGGAGACAGATCGGGGGCTGCTGCGAATCCCCTACAGGCTGTGAGCAGGAGGAGGCACAAATTAGGACAGGTTGTACCAGAGGCTGAACCTGACCCTGTGATTAATTTGCCCTTATAGGTCTAAAGGAGGATCAGGGCAGCCACAGGTTGCATCCTCCTGATCCCCATGTGCTACCCATGCCGCCGGCTGTTCAGCTAGCCAAAGGACGAGGTTGAATTTTTTAAGTTGACTGGGTGTTTACAACTGTGGGGCTTTGAAGACTGCTGCTCTAGGGCATAGTTTGGGGCAAGGGTGGGCAAACTTTTTGGCCCAAGGGCCACATCGGGGTTTCAAAACTGTATGGAGAGCCAGGTAGGGAAGGCTGTGC
>NW_020699449.1:14032551-14042040 GCF_002925995.2 Terrapene triunguis | reverse complement strand
GGCCCTCAGCTGTCACGCTTGGGAAGACAGTAGAACTTCCTCTACAGAATATAGCTGCCTCTTCGTGAGCAGCAAGATCCTTACAGAGCTGGACATTTAACCCTCCCAAGATTTAAAAAATAAATCTCTGCTACTCCGAGACCTATAGGGGTTCTGGAAGCATGGAATGCGCTTCCATTATCCCTCTTTAGCAAGCAGACAGTAATTACTGGCTGGTTAAAGGCTCTGCTATGCAGCCCTGTGGCTTTACGGCTCTTGAGATGTTGTGTGAGATGCGTGACTCTGTCCTGTTACATCCAGGCAGCTTTTAGAATCTCAGCACAAACAGGACTGAATTTTAGCCTTGTAGCCTGTAACACTTATTAAATTCTTCAGATGCACCTCGGTCACTCTAGGATGCCCAGGGTGTTAAGCATTGCTTTTCATTTCTATCTTGCAGCTTCAGGACTCCCAGGAAAAGGGGGTGGGGGATAAAAAGGGCTATCTGGCTCTATCGATCCTGCCAGCACAATAATCCCCTGTGCCGTAAAATAAATCAAACAGAGGAAGAGGTAGCACTGCATATCACACTCAGAAATGAAGGGCGTTTGGGTTTGGGGAAGCAGGAAAATCTCTGTCTGGAAGGCGCTGTCCGCAGAAGGTCACAGCTGACAACTGAAGGAAGCAGTGAAATCCAGGGCTTGTCGAGAGTGTATTTATCAGGAGGACACTGAATCGTTGGCGTGAAGTGTAGCTGCACTCTGCAAAGTGACGATGTAAAATGACACCGTCTGACTGAACGGATCTTCTGGTGTGCACCGAGAGTCAGACGTGCTGGCTCCTGTGACACAAATAAGCTTTTGCTGCTTTTTGAGGCCTGAAGGTCCTAACGCTGGTATGGGTCTGTGAGCCGGATTCTAGTCCAGCTTGTGCATCATCCACAAAACGGGTCACTCGGTTCTAATCAGTGAATCAGGTGCAGACGCAGTGGGGCTGCGCTGGTACCAGTAAGGAAGTGGTTCTCAACCTATTTACCACTGTGAGCCGCATTTGCAGCTCTCTACGTGTTATGTGGGCCACATCCAAACAATACATATACTACCTGTATGGCCCTGAGGAGTCACATGGGCCACAGCTGTGTGCTGATTGGGCTGCAAGTGGCCCACGGGCCGCAGTTGAGAACCACTGCAGTAAGGGTTCACTTTGAAGACAAAAGTGGGTACAGGCCTAACCAAGGGTAGCATCTGGCCTTTCTCAAGTGCCTTTATTACTAGAGATGAAGTGCAAAGAGAAAAGGACCCAGTCAGACCTCAGAATATAAGATGTTTGCAAGGCTAGCATCACGGGCACAAAATAAACAGGGACCCTCACAAACAAACCACAATCACGTGGCACAGCAGAACTGTGCACTAAGGTGAACTTGCCAAGGCGTATGCCAAAGGTAGGCTTCCCAACAGGCAACTGTATTAAATGAGGAACTATGGTTTATGAGACTGATGTTCCCTTTTGGGACCTGATCCCCTAGCCGCTCAAACGACAGCTTCAGGCCTTGCCTTTGGGGAACCCATCATGACCTTTTGGATTTACTTGGAATCCACCCAAGCCATGACAGTCATAGCCCGCTTCCTGATTCTGTACAGCTGGATACCTCTATGCCAAGCCCAGGAGAAGTGGGGCCAGCAATGGCTGATGAAGTTCTGGAGCTTTTGTCTCTGCTTCTCATTCTTCAATTGGGACACAGGGCTAACGAGGAGGGCTTGGAGATTCTCCACAGGCTGATTTCATCAGCTCAGTATTTTTTGGGGGGGAGGGGTCGGGGGGGGGAGTTAGTCCTTCAAACAATTTAAAACTGTGCTTCTTCATATTTCACAAAATGAGTAATTCTTTCATTGGTTTGGATTCCATGATCTGAGACAGGGAAATCCAGCTTCTGAGCTGAAACAGACTTTAATTAACATAACAAGCCTGTAAAAGAGGCACTTCTAAATGTGATGGAACATTTGTAGCCAGATCAATAGATGAGAGATTAGCCATGAAGAACCCTGGGGAACGTGATTTAGGATGCATTCTCCGCTGAGCTATGCGCACAGGTTCTCTGTTATAATAAAGAGGCAGCTGTGTGAAGCTAACCCAGAGGATTACATTTCTTCCATAATGATGTGCCCAGGACATCTTGCACCATCCCATATTCACCTTTCCAGTGATTTCACTGGGGTTTGGATCATGCCCAGAACACATACAGAAGCTTCTCTTTACGGCCCACAAATGTCACAAAGAAACAGGGACAGGTAGTTAACTGTTGCCAACTTAGATCAGCATTCAAGGATTAGTGGGGCCAGACATGATGTCAGATCTGTCTCCACAAGAGATTTAAGATAATTTCTCTCCATTTTAGCTCATTGTTATATTTGTTAAATATTGTTCTCCTTCTCCCCTGCATTCCTCCAATGGAAGGGCTGGGTGCAAAAGAAACATAAGACCTAGCTGACTGGCTCAAATGTTAATTCCACTCAAGTCAGTGGCAAAACTCCCGTTGATTTCAACAGGGCCAGGATTTCACCCTGAATTCCTACCACAAATTGCAAGCCACAATACATCTCTCTCCTCCTGGAGTTGAATTAATGATGTATAATACAGAAATATCTAGAAACCCCAGCTGAGATCAAGCCCCCAATGTACTAGCAGCTGCACAAACACAGTAAAAGACAGCACCTGCGCCCAAAGAACTTACAATGTAAGTAGACAAGACAAGCAAAGGGTAGGCAAGGGGAGAGAGCAGAAGTGGTTTGCCCAACGTCCAGGAGAAGGCCATTGACAGAGCGGGCACAGAACCCAGATGTCCTGAGGCCCAGTCCACCAGACCACACAACCTTAAACACAGCGTGGTGGTTCTGGGCAGTGGCTCTAAACACATCATCATATGGTTTGGTATTTACTCTTTCCCAATGACCTACTCATTTGAATTTAATCACCCCTTTACCAGCTGAGTCATGAGCTCAACATGCTATTTGAAAAATCAAGCTATGTTTCATAAAGTTTGAAGTCAGAAGGAACCACTAGCTCATCTTTCTGTGGATCACAAGATATCAGATTGCACACAGGTACCCCTATGTTGAGCCCAGTGACTTTAGTTAGACTAAAGTCATTGGCTGCAGAATTTTTATGACTTGTGATCATGTATGAATCAGAAAAAAAAATAAACTCAAATTACTTCCCTATTACTAGGAATCTAGATTATTCAAAATAACACTTGGGAAATCTAATTTACTTTTCACCATTTACACTGGTTATTTATAGGGCTATCAAGAGATTAAAAAAATTAATCGCGATTAAACGCACTGTTAAACAATAATAGAATACCGTTTATTTAAATATTTTTGGATGTTTTCTACATTTTCAAATATATTGATTTCAGTTACAACACAGAATACAAAGTGTACAATGCTCAGTTTATATTTATTTTTATTACAAATATTTACAACATAAAAAACAAAAGAAATATTTTTCAATTCCCGCATTACTAGCACTGTAGTGCAATCTCTTTATCATGAAAGTTGAACTTACAACTGTAGAATTATGTAAAAAAAAAAACAAAAAAAACCCCTATTTAAAAATAAAACAATGTAAAACTTTAAAGCCTACAAGTCCACTCAGTCTTACTTCTTCTGGTTCAGTCAATCGCTCAGACAAACAAGTTTGTTTACATTTGCAGGCGATAATGCTGCCCACTTCTTGTTTACAATGTCACCTGAAAGTGAGAACAGGTGTTCACACGGCACTGTTGTAGCCAGCACCATAAGATATTTACATGCCAAATGCCCTAAAGATTCATATGTCCCTTTATGCTTCAACAAATATTCCAGAGGACATGCGTCCATGCCAATGACGGGTTCTGCTCGATAACGATCCAAAGCAGTGCAGACCAACGCATGTTCATTTTCATTATCTGAGTCAGATGCCACCAGCAGAAGGTTGATTTTCTTTTTTGGTGGTTCAGGTTCTATAGTTTCCACATCGGAGTGTTGCTCTTTTAAGACTTCTGAAAGCATGCTCCACACCTCATCCCTCTCAGACTTTGGAAGTCACCTCAGATTCTTACACCTTGTGTCGAGTGTCATAGCTATCTTTATAAATCTCACATTGGTACCTTCTTTACGTTTTGTCAAATCTGCAGTGAAAGTGTTCTTAAAACAAACAACACTTGCTGGGTCATCATCCGAGACTGCTATAACATGAAATATATGGCAGAATGTGGGTAAAACAGAGCAGAAAACATAATTCTCCCCCAAAGAGTTCAGTCACAAATTTAATGAACACGTTATTTTTTAATGAGCGTGATCAGCATGGAAGCATGTCCTCTGGAATGGCGGACGAAGCATGAAGGGGCATATGTATGTTTAGCATATCTGGCATGTAAATACTTTGCAATGCCAGCTACAAAAGTCTCATGCGAACGCCTGTTCTCACTTTCAGATGACATTGTAAATAATAAGCAGGCAGCATTATGTCCTGTAAATGTAAACAAATTTGTTTGTCTTCGCAATTGGCTGAACAAGAAGTAGGACTGAGTGGACTTGTAGGCTCTAAAGTTTTACATTGTTTTGGTTTTGAGTGCAGTTATGTAACAAAAAAAAATCTACATTTGTAATTTGCACTTTCACAATATAGAGCTTGCACTACAGTACTTGTATGGGGTGAATTGAAAAATACTATTTCTTTTGTTTATCTTTTTACAGTGCAAATATTTGTAATAAAAAATAATAATATAAAGTGAGCACTGTATACTTTCTATTCTGTGTTGTAACTGAAATCAATATATTTGAAAATGTAGAAAAACATCCAAAAATATTAATAAATTTCACTTGGTATTCTATTGCTTAACAGTGCGATTAAGACTGTGATTAATCACGATTAATTTTTTTTAGTTAATCATGAGTTAACTGTGATTAATCAACAGCCCTAGTTATTTACTATCCTGAATTTGATTATTGTCTTTGTCCAAACTGAATAAATTTCACTTTTCTTTCTAGTCAGTTTCATTTCCTTGTTCTTGTGTTAGGACAAGGTCGCAAGTCCTACTAGGGCATGTTGCAAAACAAACACAAATTTGCATTGAAACTGCTTTAAATTTTTATTAAAAATGCTTAGAATCATGTTTTATTTTCTATTTTTTACACAACATTGAAATTCTGGGTCTAAATCACCTAATAAGCTTTAACATTAACAAAACTAATGATTACTTCTTTATATGCAGCAGGAGGTTCTGAAATCTATTCCCCAGGTCATTCAGGAAGAAGTCTTTGGGGCCCTCACTTATCACTGAAGGCTATGTGGCCCTGGAATTCTTACAGTCTTTTGTTTCTGATAGTCTTAATCATGGCCGTCATAATAAAATAGCTATCAAAGTACAATAGTTAAGGGAGGAGAGTTCTACCCAGGGCTTTATATGGGAAATTTATTAGTCCTGAGCTCCCTGTTATTCAGCTACTATCCATTATAGTTACAGAGTAGTTTCCCCACATCTCAGAGAACAAAGTAATAGTGGCAAAATCAGATGCCCTACTTCTTTGTATTGTCCACCTTGTCTGTTTAGACTGGGGATTATGGATGGAGCCCGGTAAGGATCAATTAATAATAAGTATTATTATTTACATAACAATAACAACAAAGTTCACCTATAAGTTCTTGTATAGCACTTCATATGTCCTAGTTCAGGGGTGGGCAAACTACAGCCGGGGGGGCCACATCCAGCCCTTCAGACTTTTTAATCCGGCCCTCGAGCTCCTGCCAGGGGCTTGCTGTGCACGGCTCCTGGAAGCAGAGGCACGTCCCCCCTCCAGTTCCTATGCGTAGGGACAGCCGGGGGCTCCACACGCTGCCCCTGCTCCAAGCGCTGCCCCCGCAGCTCCCATTGGCCAGCAAATAGGGCCAATGGGAACTGCAGGGGCAGCACCTGCGGATGGGGCAGCGTGCAGAGCTGCCTGGCTGCACCTCCGCGTAGGAGCCAGAGCGGGGACATGCCGCTGCTTGAGGTAAGTGCCGCCCGGAGCCTTCACCCCTGACCCCTCCTGTGCCCCAACCCCTTGTCTCAGCCCTAATCCCCCTCCTGCCATCCGAACCCTTCGGTCCTACCCTCCTGCACCCGAGCCCGGACCCCAGCCAGAGCCCTCACCCCCCCCACACACCCCTGCCCCAGCCCGGAGCCCCCTCCTGCACCCTGAACTCCTCATTTCTGACCCCGCCCCAGAGCCCGCACCCCCAGCCTGAGTCCTCACCCCCACCCCCAATTTCATGATCATTCATGGCCCACCATACAATATCCATACCCAGATGTGGCCTTTGGGCCAAAAAGTTTGCCCACCCCGTCCTAGTTACTGTACAAACATAAGTTGATCCTCACACCCAGACCTGTGAAGTGTGCTAACAATTATCTTCCACCTCCAACAGATTGGGGAAGTAAGGCACGGAGCCCAGGTCAGTATTTGAACCCAGAATTTCCTCACCAGCCCACGCAGTCCCCAAAATGGTTTGGAGTGATCAAAGAGTGCATGGAGATCACTGCAGATGCCAATCTGAAGCCCTTAATATGCAGCTACTGCTGATTCAGGAAAGCACGTACACCTGGGCTTAAGTCCATTTCTATTTAAGTGCGTAGTGTTAAAACAGGTACTACACGCTTTCCTGAATAGAGATGCTTTCCTGAATCAGGGCCATGTTTTTTGAACTAAAGGGGGCAGCACCAATTTATAATCAACTCAGTTTCAAAAATGAAATTAAAAGTCAGATTCACCCTGCCCTGAGTCCCTGGCCCATTTATGGGGTTTACAGTAATTGGTCAAGGTTTTCTATTTCCCCGATTGCTTTTGTGAAAGACCCACATCAACAGGGGACGCTTACTACAGAGGGGAAAACAATGATGCTGATTTTACACAAGGCACTGTGGAAGCCACAGGGTAAACAAATTAAAAAACAAACCAACACCAGACTTTCCCACCCCCTTCCCCCGCTTTGCTCTCTTTAAGCTACAGTCAGCTGAGCTGCCGCTTGTAGGCAAATAAATAAATAAAAATAACAGTCAGACAGAAATGCGATTTTTAAATTGATGGTGTCCTTGTAGCTAAATTTAATCAAGTCACCACAGATACCCCGCAGTGCTAAATGCAGTAAAAAAGGACCACCTTGTGCATCTCACCGCTGCTGGATGGTCCTTTCTGGCCTTAAGGTCTATGAGACGAACGATACCAGGGGGAGGGGTCTGTGTGGCAGCTTTATAGCTCTGTTTCGTTATCACAAATCTTCTTTTGCCTGTGAAATCTTCAATTAAAAATCTCATTTCTTCAGAGGATGCAGGTGTAGCGGGTTTGTAAAGGTCAATTTACTTTTCACAGCTCTGATGATTAGAGGTATTCATGGGATGAATCCACCCAAATGAGACAGAAGATAATACCAGCCCAGGTTTCTAAAAGATTTCACAGACATCGGTCATAGACATCCATCAGCAGCAGCAAAATGCGGCTTGACTAAACTGGAGGAGCATTGGGCAGCATACACCATCATCAGGGGACGTGAGAGACTTTTAGAGGAGCTGGACTTTGGGGTAAAAGGCATTAGACACATGCGTTCAGTCTCTTCCCTCTGCGCAATGGGAGCCTCCCAGCTCTCACCAGAGAAATGCTTTTGACAACAGCACTAGCCTGATCAGACACAGTCCCAAGCTTCTGGAGTCACAATCTGCCCCCACATGCACAGGAGCAATTCTCCCAGAGGGCAGTGGGACTGTGCACACCTCCCTTTAGTGCTAGCCAAAAAGCCACCCATCTCCTTCACCCTGTACCCACCCTTCCTATCGGCTGACTGGCGGGGACATCCGGAACCAGGGCGGAGTCCCAGAGATCTTCATTGTCCTCGGCTTCTCCTGCAGACTCCACCAGCCCAGGAGAACATCGAGCCGCCACTGGAATAGTCTTCTCATTCCCGAAGGAGGGAGATTCAGTGGGAGTAGCTCGCATACCGATTGTCCCAAGGGGGCAGGCAGTGCAGCCCCAGGCCGGGACCCAGCATCATCACCACAGCGTGCAAGATCGGGGGCTCGAGGACTCTCCATGACAGGGGAAGACAGGGCCATTGGGAGCTCCAGGCAACGGAGCTACCACCCACCACAATGCTATCCTCCTCCTCAGGGCGCACAGCTCCATCCTCAGCCATTGCCAGCAGCTCAGGGGCCTCCACAGTCTTCGCCCTGTCAGACACTGAGTGTGGAGGAAGGGGGAGAGGGGCACTGGGAAAAAACGGCTCGAATGAGGAGTGCAGAGACAGGAGAAGGGCAAAAACAATAGGTACAACCGGACCCTCTTTCAGGAGTCTGCCAACTAGGGTGACCAGAATTCCCGATTTTATAGGAACGGTCCCAATTTTGGGGGCTTTTTCTTATACAGGCACCTATTACCCCCCACCCCCATCCCGATTTTTTACACTTGTTGTCTGGTCACCCTACTGCCAACCCACCCGTTTACAAATGTACGTCTCCAGGGGGAGCTGAGACAGATGAGGGCAGAGGAAGAATGGCTCATTGATGAGGGTGCTGGCTGAGAGAGCTGGGTTGAATTCCTGATCCACCATGGGCTTCCTTCTGCCTCAGTTCCCTATCCACACAAGGGAAGGAATGACACTGCCCGACCTCACAAGGTTATCGCGAGGCTAAATGCATTAAAGTCTGTGAGCTGCTCAGATACCAGGGTGATGGGCTCAGATAAGTACCTGAGATCGGACATGCTTTATTAACCAGTCTGGGGAAGAAGACAGCTCCCTAGACCCCACCCCTGGTGCACTGTATGGGTGGCTTTGCAGAGGAGGACAAAGCAGCCAGATGGTGTCTGGAGTTTCACTGGTGGGGTGATTATATACAGGCTGCAGCACTGAGGGCTGTTCAATAGGACAGCTGAATGGCAAGAAACCACTAAAAATGGTGTGAGCAGGAAGGGAAACCAACACAAATGCTCCCCATGGCAGCAGAGACACCTTTCCCAACAGCAGCATTCCCTCAAAGGCTCTGGAACAGCTCACAACACAACTAGATCCACAAAGCTGTCTGAAATCCCCAACCTCCCTGGGCCGCTTCTCCCCACAGACCCGCCTCCAACCTCCCTGGGCCGCTTCTCCCCACAGACCCGCCTCCAACCTTCCTGGGCCGCTTCTCCCTATAGACCCGCCTCCAACCTCCCTGGGCCGCTTCTTCCTATAGACCCGCCTCCAACCTCCCTGGGCCGCTTCTCCCAACCTCCCTGGGCCACTCCTCCCTATAGACCCGCCCCCAACCTCCCTGGGCCACTTCTCCCTACAGACCTGCCTTCAACCTCCCTGGGCCACTTCTCCTCACAGACCCGCTCCCAGCCTCCCTTGGACGTTTCTCCCTATAGACCTGCCCCCAACCTCCCTGGGCCGCTTCTCCCTATAGATCCGTCTTCAACCTCCCTGGGCCGCTTCTCCCCACAGACCCACTCCCAGCCTCCC